>NW_027252036.1:0-31858 GCF_044704955.1 Pristiophorus japonicus | reverse complement strand
AGTGAGTGAGTGAATACAGTGTGTGAGTGAATACAGTGAGTGAGTGAATACAGTGAGTGAGTGAATACAGTGTGAGTGAATACAGTGAGTGAGTGAATGCAGTGTGTGAGTGAATGCAGTGTGTGAGTGAATACAGTGAGTGAGTGAATACACTGAGTGAGTGAATGCAGAGTGAATACAGTGAGTGAGTGAATACAGTGAGTGAGTGAATGCAGTGAGTGAGTGAATACAGTGAGTGAGTGAATACAGTGAGTGAGTGAATGCAGTGTGTGAGTGAATGCAGTGTGTGAGTGAATACAGTGAGTGAGTGAATACAGTGAGTGAGTGAATGCAGTGTGTGAGTGAATACAGTGTGTGAGTGAATACAGTGAGTGAGTGAATACAGTGAGTGAGTGAATACAGTGTGTGAGTGAATACAGTGAGTGAGTGAATACAGTGTGTGAGTGAATACAGTGAGTGAGTGAATACAGTGAGTGAGTGAATACAGTGAGTGAGTGAATGCAGTGTGTGAGTGAATACAGTGAGTGAGTGAATACAGTGAGTGAGTGAATACAGTGAGTGAGTGAATGCAGTGTGTGAGTGAATACAGTGAGTGAGTGAATGCAGTGAGTGAGTGAATACAGTGAGTGAGTGAATACAGTGAGTGAGTGAATACAGTGTGTGAGTGAATACAGTGAGTGAGTGAATACAGTGTGTGAGTGAATACAGTGAGTGAGTGAATACAGTGTGTGAGTGAATACAGTGAGTGAGTGAATACAGTGAGTGAGTGAATACAGTGAGTGAGTGAATGCAGTGTGTGAGTGAATACAGTGAGTGAGTGAATACAGTGAGTGAGTGAATACAGTGAGTGAGTGAATGCAGTGTGTGAGTGAATACAGTGTGTGAGTGAATACAGTGTGTGAGTGAATACCGTGAGTGAGTGAATGCAGCGTGTGAGTGAATGCAGCGTGTGAGGGAATGCAGCGTGTGAGGGAATGCAGCGTGTGAGTGAATGCAGAGTGTGAGGGAATGCAGCGTGTGAGGGAATGCAGCGTGTGAGGGAATGCAGCGTGTGAGTGAATACAGCGAGTGAGTGAATACAGCGAGTGAGTGAATACAGCGAGTGAGTGAATGCAGCGAGTGAGTGAATGCAGCGTGTGAGTGAATGCAGCGTGTGAGTGAATGCAGCGTGTGAGGGAATGCAGCGTGTGAGGGAATGCAGAGTGTGAGGGAATGCAGAGTGTGAGGGAATGCAGAGTGTGAGGGAATGCAGCGTGTGAGTGAATGCAGCGAGTGAGTGAATGCAGCGAGTGAGTGAATGCAGCGTGTGAGTGAATGCAGCGTGTGAGTGAATACAGCGAGTGAGTGAATGCAGCGAGTGAGTGAATGCAGCGAGTGAGTGAATGCAGCGTGTGAGTGAATGCAGCGAGTGAGTGAATGCAGTGTGTGTGTGAATACAGTGTGTGAGTGAATACAGTGAGTGAGTGAATACAGTGTGTGAGTGAATACAGTGTGTGAGTGAATACAGTGTGAGTGAATGAAGTGAGTGAGTGAATGAAGTGAGTGAGTGAATACAGTGAGTGTGAGTGAATACAGTGTGTGAGTGAATACAGTGTGTGAGTGAATAAAGCGAGTGCGTGAATACAGTGAGTGAGTGAATACAGTGTGTGAGTGAACACAGTCAGTGAATATAGTGAGTGAGTGAATACAGTGAGTGAGTGAATACAGTGAGTGAGTGAATACAGTGAGTGAGTGAATACAGTGTGTGAGTGAATACAGTGTGTGAGTGAATAAAGCGAGTGCGTGAATACAGTGAGTGAGTGAATACAGTGTGTGAGTGAACACAGTCAGTGAATATAGTGAGTGCGTGAATACAGTGAGTGAGTGAATACAGTGAGTGAGTGAACACAGTGAGTGAACTCAGTGAGATAATACAGTGAGTGAGTGAATGCAGTGAGTGAGTGAATGCAGTGTGTGAGTGAATACAGTGTGTGAGTGAGTACAGTGTGTGTGAGTACAGTGTGTGAGTGAGTACAGTGTTATGAGTGAATGCAGTGAGTGAGTGAATAGTGTGTGAATGAATACAGTGTGTGAGTGAATGAGTACAGTGAGTGAGTGAATACAGTGAGTGAGTGAATACAGTGTGTGAGTGAATACAGTGTGTGAGTGAATGCAGTGAGTGACTGAGTACAGTGTGTGAGTGAGTACAGTGTGTGAGTGAGTACAGTGTGTGAGTGAATGCAGTGAGTGACTGAGTACAGTGTGTGAGTGAGTACAGTGTGTGAGTGAATACAGTGTATGAGTGAATGCAGTGCGTGAGTGAATGCAGTGCGTGAGTGAATACAGTGTGTGAGTGAATACAGTGAGTGAGTGAATACAGTGTGTGAGTGAATACAGTGCGTGAGTGAATACAGTGTGTGAGTGAGTACAGTGTGTGAGTGAGTACAGTGTTATGAGTGAATGCAGTGAGTGAGTGAATAGTGTGTGAATGAATACAGTGTGTGAGTGAATGAGTACAGTGTGTGAGTGAGTACAGTGTGTGAGTGAATGCAGTGAGTGACTGAGTACAGTGTGTGAGTGAGTACAGTGTGTGAGTGAATGCAGTGAGTGAGTGAATACAGTGTGTGAGTGAATGCAGTGTGTGAGTGAGTACAGTGTGTGAGTGAGTACAGTGTGTGAGTGAATGCAGTGAGTGAGTGAATACAGTGTGTGAGTGAGTACAGTGTGTGAGTGAATGCAGTGAGTGACTGAGTACAGTGTGTGTGAGTACAGTGTGTGAGTGAATGCAGTGAGTGAGTGAATACAGTGTGTGAGTGAATACAGTGTGTGAGTGAATGCAGTGAGTGACTGAGTACAGTGTGTGTGAGTACAGTGTGTGAGTGAATGCAGTGAGTGAGTGAATACAGTGTGTGAGTGAATACAGTGTATGAGTGAATGCAGTGCGTGAGTGAATGCAGTGCGTGAGTGAATACAGTGCGTGAGTGAATACAGTGTGTGAGTGAATACAGTGAGTGAGTGAATACAGTGTGTGAGTGAATACAGTGCGTGAGTGAATACAGTGTGTGAGTGAGTACAGTGTGTGAGTGAGTACAGTGTTATGAGTGAATGCAGTGAGTGAGTGAATAGTGTGTGAATGAATACAGTGTGTGAGTGAATGAGTACAGTGAGTGAGTGAATACAGTGAGTGAGTGAATGCAGTGAGTGAGTGAATAGTGTGTGAATGAATACAGTGTGTGAGTGAATACAGTGAGTGAGTGAATACAGTGTGTGAGTGAATACAGTGTGTGAGTGAATGCAGTGTGTGAGTGAGTACAGTGTGTGAGTGAATGCAGTGAGTGAGTGAATACAGTGTGTGAGTGAGTACAGTGAGTGAGTGAATACAGTGTGTGAGTGAATGCAGTGTGTGAGTGAGTACAGTGTGTGAGTGAATGCAGTGTGTGAGTGAATGCAGTGTGTGAGTGAGTACAGTGTGTGAGTGAATGCAGTGAGTGAGTGAATACAGTGTGTGAGTGAGTACAGTGTGTGAGTGAATGCAGTAAGTGAGTGAATACAGTGTGTGAGTGAGTACAGTGTGTGAGTGAATGCAGTGAGTGAGTGAATGCAGTGAGTGAGTGAATACAGTGTGTGAGTGAATACAGTGTGTGAGTGAATACAGTGAGTGAGTGAATACAGCGTGTGAGTGAGTACAGCGTGTGAGTGAATGCAGTGAGTGAGTGAATGAGTACAGTGAGTGAGTGAATACAGTGTGTGAGTGAATGCAGTGAGTGAGTGAATACAGTGTGTGAGTGAATGCAGTGTGTGAGTGAATACAGTGTGTGAGTGAATACAGTGTGTGAGTGAATACAGTGTGTGAGTGAATACAGTGAGTGAGTGAGTACAGTGAGTGAGTGAATACAGTGAGTGAGTGAATACAGTGTGTGAGTGAGTACAGTGTGTGACTGAATGCAGTGAGTGAGTGAATGAGTGAATACAGTGTGTGAGTGAGTACAGTGTGTAAGTGAGTACAGTGTGTGAGTGAATGCAGTGAGTGAGTGAATACAGTGTGTGAGTAAATACAGTGCGTGAGTGAATACAGTGTGTGAGTGAATACAGTGAGTGAGTGAATGCAGTGAGTGAGTGAATGCAGTGAGTGAGTGAATGCAGTGAGTGAGTCAATACAGTGAGTGAGTGAATAAAGCGAGTGCGTGAATACAGCGTGTGAGTGAATACAGTGAGTGAAGGAATACAGTGAGTGAGTGAATACAGTGTGTGAGTGAATGCAGTGTGTGAGTGAATGCAATGTGTGAGTGAATACAGTGTGTGAGTGAATGCAGTGTGTGAGTGAATGCAGTGTGTGAGTGAATGCAGTGTGTGAGTGAATACAGTGAGTGAGTGAACACAGTGAGTGAATGCAGTGAGTGAGTGAATACAGTGTGTGTGAGTGAATACAGTGAGTGAGTGAATGCAGTGAGTGAGTGAATGCAGTGAGTGAGTGAATGCAGTGTGTGAGTGAATACAGTGTGTGAGTGAATACATTGTGTGAGTGAATACATTGTGTGAGTGAATACAGTGTGTGAGTGAATACAGTGTGTGAGTGAATACAGTGTGTGAATGCAGTGTGTGAGTGAATGCAGTGTGTGAGTGAATGCAGTGTGTGACTAAATACAGTGTGTGTGAATACAGTGAGGTGAATGCAGCGTGTGAGTGAATACAGTGAGTGAGTGAATGCAGTGAGTGAGTGAATGCAGTGAGTGAGTGAACACAGTGTGTGAGTGAATACATTGTGTGAGTGAATACAGTGTGTGAGTGAATACAGTGTGTGAGTGAATACTGTGTGAGTGAATGCAGTGAGTGAGTGAATACAGTTTGTGTGAATACAGTGAGTGACTAAATGCCGTGAGTGAGTGAATAGAGTGAGTGTGTGAATACAGTGTGTGAGTGAATGCAGTGAGTGGGTGAATGCAGTGAGTGAGTGAATACAGTGAGTGAGTGAATACAGTGAGTGAGTGAATACAGTGAGTGAGTGAATACAGTGAGTGAGTGAAAACCGTGTGTGAGTGAATACCGTGTGTGAGTGAATACAGTGTGTGAGTGAATACAGTGAGTGAATACAGTGAGTGAGTGAATACAGTGTGTGAGTGAATACAGTGTGTGAGTGAATACAGTGAGTGAGTGAATACAGTGTGAGTGAATGCAGTGTGTGAGTGAATACAGTGAGTGACCGAATACAGTGAGTGAGTGAATACAGTGAGTGAGTGAATACAGTGTGTGAGTGAATACAGTGAGTGAGTGAATACAGTGTGTGAGTGAATAGTGAGTGAATGAATACAGTGAGTGAGTGAATACCGTGTGTGAGTGAGTGTGTGAGTGAATACATTGAGTGAGTGAATACAGTGTGTGAGTGAATAGTGAGTGAGTGAATACATTGAGTGAGTGAATACAGTGAGTGAATACAGTGAGTGTGTGAATACAGTGAGTGAGTGAATACCGTGTGTGAGTGAATACAGTGAGTGAATACAGTGTGTGAGTGAATACAGTGAGTGTGTGAATACAGTGAGTGAGTGAATACAGTGAGTGAGTGAATACATTGAGTGAGTGAATACAGTGTGTCAGTGAATAGTGAGTGAATGAATACAGTGAGTGAGTGAATACCGTGTGTGAGTGAATACAGTGAGTGAATACAGTGCGTGAGTGAATACAGTGAGTGAGTGAATACAATGAGTGAGTGAATACAGTGAGTGAGTGAATACCGTGTGTGAGTGAATACCGTGTGTGAGTGAATACGTGTGTGAGTGAATACCGTGTGTGAGTGAATACAGTGTGTGAGTGAATACAGTGTGAGTGAATGCAGTGTGTGAGTGAATACAGTGAGTGAGTGAATACAGTGTGTGAGTGAATACAGTGTGTGAGTGAATACAGTGTGAGTGAATACAGTGTGAGTGAATGCAGTGTGTGAGTGAATACAGTGAGTGACCGAATACAGTGTGTGAGTGAATACAGTGAGTGAGTGAATACAGTGAGTGAGTGAATACAGTGAGTGAGTGAATACAGTGTGTGAGTGAATACAGTGAGTGAGTGAATACAGTGTGTGAGTGAATAGTGAGTGAATGAATACAGTGAGTGAGTGAATACCGTGTGTGAGTGAGTGTGTGAGTGAATACATTGAGTGAGTGAATACAGTGTGTGAGTGAATAGTGAGTGAATGAATACAGTGAGTGAGTGAATACCGTGTGTGAGTGAATACAGTGAGTGACCGAATACAGTGAGTGAGTGAATACAGTGTGTGAGTGAATACAGTGAGTGAGTGAATACAGTGAGTGAGTGAATACAGTGTGTGAGTGAATACAGTGTGTGAGTGAATACAGTGAGTGAGTGAATACAGTGAGTGAGTGAATACAGTGTGAGTGAATACAGTGTGTGAGTGAATGCAGTGAGTGAGTGAATACAGTGTGTGAGTGAATACAGTGTGTGACCGAATACATTGAGTGAGTGAATACAGTGTGTGAGTGAATACAGTGTGAGTGAATACAGTGAGTTTGTGAATGCAGTGTGTGAGTGAATGCAGTGAGTGAGTGAATACAGTGAGTGAATACAGTGAGTGTGTGAATACCGTGTGTGAGTGAATACAGTGAGTGAATACAGTGTGTGAGTGAATACAGTGAGTGTGTGAATACAGTGAGTGAGTGAATACAGTGAGTGAGTGAATACAGTGAGTGAGTGAATACCGTGTGTGAGTAAATATGTGAGTGAATACAGTGAGTGAGTGAATACAGTGAGTGAGTGAATACAGTGTGTGAATGAATACAGTGTGTGAGTGAATACAGTGTGAGTGAATGCAGTGTGTGAGTGAATACAGTGAGTGAACGAATACAGTGTGTGAGTGAATACAGTGAGTGAGTGAATACAGTGAGTGAGTGAATACAGTGTGTGAGTGAATACAGTGAGTGAGTGAATACAGTGAGTGAGTGAATACAGTGTATGAGTGAATACAGTGAGTGAGTGAATACAGTGAGTGAATGAATACTGTGTGTGAGTGAATACAGTGAGTGAGTGAATACAGTGAGTGAGTGAATACAGTGTGTGAGTGAATACAGTGAGTGACCGATTACAGTGTGTGACCGAATACAGTGAGTGACCGAATACAGTGAGTGAGTGAATACAGTGTGTGAGCGAATACAGTGTGTGAGCGAATACAGTGTGTGAGTGAATACAGTGAGTGACCGAATACAGTGAGTGAGTGAATACAGTGAGTGACCGAACACAGTGAGTGATTGAATACAGTGAGTGAGTGAATACAGTGTGTGAGTGAATACAGCGTGTGAGTGAATACAGTGAGTGACCGAATACAGCGAGTGAGTGAATACAGTGTGTGAGTGAATGCAGTGAGAGTGAATACAGTGTGTGAGTGAATGCAGTGTGTGAGTGAATGCAGTGAGTGAGTGAATACAGTGAGTGAATACAGTGAGTGTGTGAATACAGTGAGTGTGTGAATACAGTGAGTGAGTGAATACAGTGAGTGAGTGAATACAGTGTGAGTGAGTGAATACAGTGTGTGAGTGAATACAGTGTGAGTGAATGCAGTGTGTGAGTGAATGCAGTGTGTGAGTGAATACAGTGAGTGACCGAATACAGTGTGTGAGTGAATACAGTGAGTGAGTGAATACAGTGTGTGAGTGAATACAGTGAGTGAGTGAATACAGTGTGTGAATGAATACAGTGAGTGAGTGAATACCGTGTGTGAGTGAATACTGTGTGTGAGTGAATACAGTGTGTGAGTGAATACAGTGAGTGAGTGAATACAGTATGTGAGTGAATACAGTGTGTGAGTGAATACAGTGTGAGTGAATGCAGTGTGTGAGTGAATACAGTGAGTGACCGAATACAGTGTGTGAGTGAAGACAGTGAGTGAGTGAATGCAGTGAGTGAGTGAATACAGTGTGTGAGTGAATACAGTGAGTGAGTGAATACAGTGAGTGAGTGAATACAGTGAGTGAGTGAATACCGTGTGTGAGTGAATACAGTGTGTGAGTGAATACAGTGAGTGAGTGAATACAGTGTGTGAATGAATACAGTGAGTGAGTGAATACAGTGAGTGAGTGAATACAGTGAGTGAGTGAATACCGTGTGTGAGTGAATACAGTGTGTGAGTGAATACAGTGTGTGAGTGAGTACAGTGTGTGAGTGAGTACAGTGTGTGAGTGAATACAGTGAGTGTGTGAATACAGTGAGTGAGTGAATACAGTGAGTGAGTGAATACAGTGAGTGAGTGAATACCGTGTGTGAGTGAATGCAGTGCGCGAGTGAATACAGTGAGTGAGTAAATACAGTGAGTGAGTGAATACAGTGAGTGAGTGAATACCGTGTGTGAGTGAATACCGTGTGTGAGTGAATACAGTGTGTGAGTGAATACAGTGAGTGAGTGAATACAATGTGTGAGTGAATACAGTGAGTGAGTGAAAACAGTGTGAGTGAATGCAGTGTGAGTGAATACAGTGAGTGAATACATTGAGTGAGTGAATAGCGTGTGTGAGTGAATACAGTGAGTGAGTGAATACATTGAGTGAGTGAATACAGTGTGTGAGTGAATAGTGAGTGAATGAATACAGTGTGTGAGTGAATACAGTGAGTGAGTGAATACAGTGTGTGTGAATACATTGAGTGAGTGAATACATTGAGTGAGTGAATACAGTGTGTGAGTGAATAGTGAGTGAATGAATACAGTGTGTGAGTGAATTCAGTGAATGAGTGAATACAGTGAGTGAACAGCGAGTGAGGGAAAACAGTGAGTGAGTGAACAGTGAGTGAGTGAACAGTGAGTGAGTGTGTGAATACAGTGAGTGAGTGAATTCAGTGAATGAGTGAACAGTGAGTGAGTGAATACAGTGAGTGAGTGAACAGTGAGTGAGTGAATACAGTGAGTGAGTGAATTCAGTGAATGAGTGAATACAGTGAGTGAGTGAACAGTGAGTGAGTGAATTCAGTGAATGAGTGAATACAGTGAATTAACAGTGAGTGAGGGAAAACTGAGTGAACAGTGAGTGAGTGAGTGAATACAATGAGTGAACAGTGAGTGAGTGAGTGAATACAGTGAGTGAACAGTGAGTGAGTGAGTGAATACAGTGAGTGAGTGAGTGAACAGTGACTGAGTGAATACAGTGAGTGAATACAATGAGTGAGCGAGTGAATACAGTGAGTGAACAGTGAGTGAGTGAGTGAATACAGTGAGTGAACAGTGAGTGAATACAGTGAGTGAGTGAACAGTGAGTGAGTGAGTGAATACAGTGAGTGAATACAGTGAGTGAGTGAGTGAATACAGTGAGTGAACAGTGAGTGAGTGAGTGAATACAGTGAGTGAGTGAATATAGTGAGTGAACAGTGAGTGAGGGAAAACTGAGTGAGTGAGTGAATACAGTGAGTGAACAGTGAGTGAGTGAATACAGTGAGTGAGTGAGTGAATACAGTGAGTGAGTGAGTGAATACAGTGAGTGAACAATGAGTGAGTGAATACAGTGAGTGAGTGAGTTAATACAGTGAGTGAGTGAGTGAATACAGTGAGTGAACAGTGAGTGAGTGAGTGAATACAGTGAGTGAACAGTGAGTGAGTGAGTGAACAGTGAGTGAGTGAGTGAATACAGTGAGTGAGTGAATACAGTGAGTGAGTGAATATAGTGAGTGAACAGTGAGTGAGTGAATACAGTGAGTGAGTGAATACAGTGAGTGAGTGAGTGAATACAGTGAGTGAGTGAGTGAATACAGTGAGTGAGTGAGTGAATATAGTGAGTGAGTGAACAGTGAGTGAGTGAATTCAGTGAATGAGTGAATACAGTGAGTTAACAGTGAGTGAGGGAAAACTGAGTGAACAGTGAGTGAGTGAGTGAATACAGTGAGTGAACAGTGAGTGAGTGAGTGAATACAGTGAGTGAGTGAGTGAACAGTGAGTGAGTGAGTGAATACAGTGAGTGAATATAGTGAGTGAGTGAGTGAATACAGTGAGTGAACAGTGAGTGAGTGAATGAATACAGTGAGTGAATACAGTGAGTGAGTGAGTGAATACAGTGAGTGAACAGTGAATGAGTGAGTGAATACAGTGAGTGAGTGAGTGAACAGTGAGTGAGTGAGTGAGTGAATACAGTGAGTGAATACAGTGAGTGAGTGAATACAGTGAGTGAGTGAATATAGTGAGTGAACAGTGAGTGAGTGAACAGTGAGTGAGGGAAAACTGAGTGAGTCAGTGAATATAGTGAGTGAACAGTGAGTGAGTGAATACAGTGAGTGAGTGAGTGAATACAGTGAGTGAGTGAGTGAATACAGTGAGTGAACAGTGAGTGAGTGAATACAGTGAGTGAGTGAGTGAATACAGTGAGTGAGTGAGTGAATACAGTGAGTGAACAGTGAGTGAGTGAGTGAATATAGTGAGTGAACAGTGAGTGAGTGAATACAGTGAGTGAGTGAGTGAATACAGTGAGTGAGTGAATATAGTGAGTGAGTGAACAGTGAGTGAGTGAACAGTAAGTGAGTGAATATAGTGAGTGAGTGAATTCAGTGAGTGAGTGAATACAGTGAGTGAGTGAATTCAGTGAATGAGTGAGTACAGTGAGTGAGTGAATACAATGAGTGAGTGAGTGAATACAGTGAGTGAACAGTGAGTGACTGAGTGAATACAGTGAGTGAACAGTGAGTGAGTGAGTGAATACAGTGAGTGAATACAGTGAGTGAGTGAGTGAATACAGTGAGTGAGTGAATGAATATAGTGAGTGAACAGTGAGTGAGTGAACAGTGAGTGAGGGAAAACTGAGTGAACAGTGAGTGAATACAGTGAGTGAACAGTGAGTGAGTGAGTGAATACAGTGAGTGAATTGAGTGAGTGAGTGAATACAGTGAGTGAGTGAGTGAATATAGTGAGTGAACAGTGAGTGAGTGAATACAGTGAGTGAACAGTGGGTGAGTGAACAGTGGGTGAGTGAATACAGTGAGTGAGTGAATATAGTGAGTGAACAGTGAGTGAGTGAACAGTGAGTGAGGGAAAACTGAGTGAACAGTGAGTGAGTGAGTGAATACAGTGAGTGAGTGAGTGAATACAGTGAGTGAACAGTGAGTGAATACAGTGAGTGAACAGTGTGAGTGAGTGAATACAGTGAGTGAACAGTGAATGAGTGAGTGAATACAGTGAGTGAGTGAGTGAACAGTGAGTGAGTGAGTGAGTGAATACAGTGAGTGAATACAGTGAGTGAGTGAATACAGTGAGTGAGTGAATATAGTGAGTGAACAGTGAGTGAGTGAACAGTGAGTGAGGGAAAACTGAGTGAGTCAGTGAATATAGTGAGTGAACAGTGAGTGAGTGAATACAGTGAGTGAGTGAGTGAATACAGTGAGTGAGTGAGTGAATACAGTGAGTGAACAGTGAGTGAGTGAATACAGTGAGTGAGTGAGTGAATACAGTGAGTGAGTGAGTGAATACAGTGAGTGAACAGTGAGTGAGTGAGTGAATATAGTGAGTGAACAGTGAGTGAGTGAATACAGTGAGTGAGTGAGTGAATACAGTGAGTGAGTGAATATAGTGAGTGAGTGAACAGTGAGTGAGTGAACAGTAAGTGAGTGAATATAGTGAGTGAGTGAATTCAGTGAGTGAGTGAATACAGTGAGTGAGTGAATTCAGTGAATGAGTGAGTACAGTGAGTGAGTGAATACAATGAGTGAGTGAGTGAATACAGTGAGTGAACAGTGAGTGACTGAGTGAATACAGTGAGTGAACAGTGAGTGAGTGAGTGAATACAGTGAGTGAATACAGTGAGTGAGTGAGTGAATACAGTGAGTGAGTGAATGAATATAGTGAGTGAACAGTGAGTGAGTGAACAGTGAGTGAGGGAAAACTGAGTGAACAGTGAGTGAATACAGTGAGTGAACAGTGAGTGAGTGAGTGAATACAGTGAGTGAATTGAGTGAGTGAGTGAATACAGTGAGTGAGTGAGTGAATATAGTGAGTGAACAGTGAGTGAGTGAATACAGTGAGTGAACAGTGGGTGAGTGAATACAGTGAGTGAGTGAATATAGTGAGTGAACAGTGAGTGAGTGAACAGTGAGTGAGGGAAAACTGAGTGAACAGTGAGTGAGTGAGTGAATACAGTGAGTGAGTGAGTGAATACAGTGAGTGAACAGTGAGTGAATACAGTGAGTGAACAGTGTGAGTGAGTGAATACAGTGAGTGAACAGTGAGTGAGTGAGTGAATACAGTGAGTGAGTGAATACAGTGAGTGAGTGAATACAGTGAGTGAGTGAATTCAGTGAATGAGTGAATACAGTGAGTGAGTGAATACAATGAGTGAGTGAGTGAATACAGTGAGTGAACAGTGAGTGAGTGAGTGAATACAGTGAGTGAGTGAGTGAATATAGTGAGTGAGTGAACAGTGAGTGAGTGAATACAGTGAGTGAGTGAATATAGTGAGTGAGTGAATACAGTGAGTGAGTGAATACAGTGAGTGAGTGAATTCAGTGAATGAGTGAATACAGTGAGTGAGTGAATACAATGAGTGAGTGAGTGAATACAGTGAGTGAACAGTGAGTGAGTGAATAAAGTGAGTGAACAGTGAGTGAGTGAATACAGTGAGTGAACAGTGAGTGAGGGAAAACTGAGTGAACAGTGAGTGAGTGAGTGAATACAGTGAGTGAATACAGTGAGTGAGTGAATACAGTGAGTGAGTGAATACAGTGAGTGAGTGAGTGAATACAGTGAGTGAACAGTGAGTGAGTGAGTGAATACAGTGAGTGAACAGTGAGTGAGTGAGTGAATACAGTGAGTGAATTGAGTGAGTAAGTGAATACAGTGAGTGAGTGAATACAGTGAGTGAACAGTGAGTGAGTGAATACAGTGAGTGAACAGTGGGTGAGTGAATATAGTGAGTGAACAGTGAGTGAGTGAATACAGTGAGTGAACAGTGAGTGAGGGAAAACTGAGTGAACAGTGAGTGAGTGAGTGAATACAGTGAGTGAGTGAGTGAATACAGTGAGTGAGTGAGTGAATACAGTGAGTGAACAGTGAGTGAGTGAATACAGTGAGTGAGTGAATACAGTGAGTGAGTGAATATAGTGAGTGAACAGTGAGTGAATACAGTGAGTGAGTGAATGAATACAGTGAGTGAACAGTGAGTGAGTGAGTGAATACAGTGAGTGAGTGAATTCAGTGAATGAGTGAATACAATGAGTGAGTGAGTGAATACAGTGAGTGAACAGTGAGTGAGTGAATACAGTGAGTGAACAGTGAGTGAACAGTGAGTGAGGGAAAACTGAGTGAACAGTGAGTGAGTGAGTGAATACAGTGAGTGAACAGTGAGTGAGTGAGTGAATACAGTGAGTGAGTGAATACAATGAGTGAGTGAGTGAATACAGTGAGTGAACAGTGAGTGAGTGAGTGAATACAGTGAGTGAACAGTGAGTGAGTGAGTGAATACAGTGAGTGAATTGAGTGAGTGAGTGAATACAGTGAGTGAGTGAGTGAATACAGTGAGTGAACAGTGAGTGAGTGAATACAGTGAGTGAACAGTGGGTGAGTGAATACAGTGAGTGAGTGAATATAGTGAGTGAACAGTGAGTGAGTGAGTGAATACAGTGAGTGAGTGAGTGAATACAGTGAGTGAACAGTGAGTGAGTGAATACAGTGAGTGAGTGAGTTAATACAGTGAGTGAGTGAATACAGTGAGTGAACAGTGAGTGAGTGAGTGAATACAGTGAGTGAACAGTGAGTGAGTGAATACAGTGAGTGAGTGAGTGAATACAGTGAGTGAGTGAATATAGTGAGTGAACAGTGAGTGAGTGAATGAATACAGTGAGTGAACAGTGAGTGAGTGAGTGAATACAGTGAGTGAGTGAATACAGTGAGTGAGTGAATACAGTGAGTGAGTGAATACAGTGAGTGAGTGAATACAGTGAGTGAGTGAATGAATATAGTGAGTGAACAGTGAGTGAGGGAAAACTGAGTGAACAGTGAGTGAATACAGTGAGTGAATACAGTGAGTGAACAGTGAGTGAGTGAATACAGTGAGTGAATTGAGTGAGTGAGTGAATATAGTGAGTGAACAGTGAGTGAGTGAATACAGTGAGTGAATTGAGTGAGTGAGTGAATATAGTGAGTGAACAGTGAGTGAGTGAATACAGTGAGTGAGTGAATATAGTGAGTGAACAGTGAGTGAACAGTGAGTGAGGGAAAACTGAGTGAACAGTGAGTGAGTGAGTGAATACAGTGAGTGAGTGAGTGAATACAGTGAGCGAGTGAGTGAATACAGTGAGTGAACAGTGAGTGAGTGAATACAGTGAGTGAATACAGTGAGTGAGTGAGTTAATTGAGTGAGTGAGTGAATACAGTGAGTGAACAGTGAATGAGTGAGTGAATACAGTGAGTGAACAGTGAGTGAGTGAGTGAATACAGTGAGTGAGTTAATATAGTGAGTGAACAGTGTGTGAATACAGTGAGTGAGTGAATACAGTGAGTGAACAGTGAGTGAGTGAGTGAATACAGTGAGTGAGTGAGTGAATACAGTGAGTGAGTGAGTGAATATAGTGAGTGAGTGAACAGTGAGTGAGTGAATTCAGTGAGTGAGTGAATACAGTGAGTGAGTGAATTCAGTGAATGAGCGAATACAGTGAGTGAGTGAATACAATGAATGAGTGAGTGAATACAGTGAGTGAACAGTGAGTGAGTGAGTGAATACAGTGAGTGAACAGTGAGTGAGTGAATACAATGAGTGAACAGTGAGTGAGGGAAAACTGAGTGAACAGTGAGTGAGTGAGTGAACAGTGAGTGAGTGAGTGAATACAGTGAGTGAATACAGTGAGTGAATTGAGTGAGTGAACAGTGAGTGAGTGAATACAGTGAGTGAACAGTGGGTGAGTGAATACAGTGAGTGAGTGAGTGAATACAGTGAGTGAACAGTGAGTGAGTGAGTGAATACAGTGAGTGAACAGTGAGTGAGTGAATACAGTGAGTGAGTGAATATAGTGAGTGAACAGTGAGTGAATACAGTGAGTGAGTGAGTGAATACAGTGAGTGAACAGTGAGTGAGTGAGTGAATACAGTGAGTGAGTGAGTGAATACAGTGAGTGAGTGAGTGAATATAGTGAGTGAGTGAACAGTGAGTGAGTGAATACAGTGAGTGAGTGAATACAGTGAGTGAGTGAATTCAGTGAATGAGTGAATACAATGAGTGAGTGAGTGAATACAGTGAGTGAACAGTGAGTGAGTGAATACAGTGAGTGAGGGAATACTGAGTGAACAGTGAGTGAGTGAGTGAATACAGTGAGTGAACAGTGAGTGAGTGAGTGAATACAGTGAGTGAGTGAGTGAATACAGTGAGTGAGTGAGTGAATACAGTGAGTGAACAGTGAGTGAGTGAATACAGTGAGTGAGTGAATACAGTGAGTGAGTGAATATAGTGAGTGAACAGTGAGTGAATACAGTGAGTGAGTGAATGAATACAGTGAGTGAACAGTGAGTGAGTGAGTGAATACAGTGAGTGAGTGAATTCAGTGAATGAGTGAATACAATGAGTGAGTGAGTGAATACAGTGAGTGAACAGTGAGTGAGTGAATACAGTGAGTGAACAGTGAGTGAACAGTGAGTGAGGGAAAACTGAGTGAACAGTGAGTGAGTGAGTGAATACAGTGAGTGAACAGTGAGTGAGTGAGTGAATACAGTGAGTGAGTGAATACAATGAGTGAGTGAGTGAATACAGTGAGTGAACAGTGAGTGAGTGAATACAGTGAGTGAACAGTGAGTGAGTGAGTGAATACAGTGAGTGAATTGAGTGAGTGAGTGAATACAGTGAGTGAGTGAGTGAATACAGTGAGTGAACAGTGAGTGAGTGAATACAGTGAGTGAACAGTGGGTGAGTGAATACAGTGAGTGAGTGAATATAGTGAGTGAACAGTGAGTGAGTGAGTGAATACAGTGAGTGAGTGAGTGAATACAGTGAGTGAACAGTGAGTGAGTGAATACAGTGAGTGAGTGAGTTAATACAGTGAGTGAGTGAATACAGTGAGTGAACAGTGAGTGAGTGAGTGAATACAGTGAGTGAACAGTGAGTGAGTGAGTGAATACAGTGAGTGAGTGAGTGAATACAGTGAGTGAGTGAATATAGTGAGTGAACAGTGAGTGAGTGAATGAATACAGTGAGTGAACAGTGAGTGAGTGAGTGAATACAGTGAGTGAGTGAATACAGTGAGTGAGTGAATACAGTGAGTGAGTGAATACAGTGAGTGAGTGAATTCAGTGAGTGAGTGAATACAATGAGTGAGTGAGTGAATACAGTGAGTGAACAGTGAGTGAGTGAGTGAATACAGTGAGTGAACAGTGAGTGAACAGTGAGTGAGGGAAAACTGAGTGAACAGTGAGTGAGTGAGTGAATACAGTGAGTGAACAGTGAGTGAGTGAATACTGTGAGTGAGTGAATACAGTGAGTGAGTGAGTGAATACAGTGAGTGAACAGTGAGTGAGTGAACAGTGGGTGAGTGAACAGTGGGTGAGTGAATACAGTGAGTGAGTGAATATAGTGAGTGAACAGTGAGTGAGTGAATACAGTGAGTGAACAGTGAGTGAGGGAAAACTGAGTGAACAGTGAGTGAGTGAGTGAATACAGTGAGTGAGTGAATGCAGTGAGTGAACAGTGAGTGAGTGAATACAGTGAGTGAGTGAGTTAATACAGTGAGTGAGTGAATACAGTGAGTGAATACAATGAGTGAGTGAGTGAATACAGTGAGTGAACAGTGAGTGAGTGAGTGAATACAGTGAGTGAACAGTGAGTGAGTGAGTGAATACAGTGAGTGAATACAGTGAGTGAGTGAATGAATATAGTGAGTGAACAGTGAGTGAGTGAACAGTGAGTGAGGGAAAACTGAGTGAACAGTGAGTGAATACAGTGAGTGAATACAGTGAGTGAACAGTGAGTGAGTGAATACAGTGAGTGAATTGAGTGAGTGAGTGAATATAGTGAGTGAACAGTGAGTGAGTGAATACAGTGAGTGAGTGAATATAGTGAGTGAACAGTGAGTGAGGGAAAACTGAGTGAACAGTGAGTGAGTGAGTGAATACAGTGAGTGAGTGAGTGAATACAGTGAGCGAGTGAGTGAATACAGTGAGTGAACAGTGAGTGAGTGAATACAGTGAGTGAATACAGTGAGTGAGTGAGTTAATTGAGTGAGTGAGTGAATACAGTGAGTGAACAGTGAATGAGTGAGTGAATACAGTGAGTGAACAGTGAGTGAGTGAGTGAATACAGTGAGTGAGTGAGTGAATACAGTGAGTGAGTTAATATAGTGAGTGAACAGTGTGTGAATACAGTGAGTGAGTGAATACAGTGAGTGAACAGTGAGTGAGTGAGTGAATACAGTGAGTGAGTGAGTGAATACAGTGAGTGAGTGAGTGAATATAGTGAGTGAGTGAACAGTGAGTGAGTGAATTCAGTGAGTGAGTGAATTCAGTGAGTGAGTGAATTCAGTGAGTGAGTGAATACAGTGAGTGAGTGAATTCAGTGAATGAGCGAATACAGTGAGTGAGTGAATACAATGAATGAGTGAGTGAATACAGTGAGTGAACAGTGAGTGAGTGAGTGAATACAGTGAGTGAACAGTGAGTGAGTGAATACAGTGAGTGAGTGAGTGAATATAGTGAGTGAACAGTGAGTGAGTGAATACAGTGAGTGAGTGAATATAGTGAGTGAACAGTGAGTGAATACAGTGAGTGAGTGAGTGAATACAGTGAGTGAACAGTGAGTGAGTGAATACAGTGAGTGAGTGAGTGAATATAGTGAGTGAGTGAACAGTGAGTGAGTGAATACAGTGAGTGAGTGAATACAGTGAGTGAGTGAATTCAGTGAATGAGTGAATACAATGAGTGAGTGAGTGAATACAGTGAGTGAACAGTGAGTGAGTGAATACAGTGAGTGAGGGAATACTGAGTGAACAGTGAGTGAGTGAGTGAATACAGTGAGTGAACAGTGAGTGAGTGAGTGAATACAGTGAGTGAACAGTGAGTGACTGAGTGAATACAGTGAGTGAACAGTGAGTGAGTGAGTGAATACAGTGAGTGAATACAGTGAGTGAGTGAGTGAATACAGTGAGTGAGTGAATGAATATAGTGAGTGAACAGTGAGTGAGTGAACAGTGAGTGAGGGAAAACTGAGTGAACAGTGAGTGAATACAGTGAGTGAATACAGTGAGTGAACAGTGAGTGAGTGAATACAGTGAGTGAATTGAGTGAGTGAGTGAATATAGTGAGTGAACAGTGAGTGAGTGAATACAGTGAGTGAATTGAGTGAGTGAGTGAATATAGTGAGTGAACAGTGAGTGAGTGAATACAGTGAGTGAGTGAATATAGTGAGTGAACAGTGAGTGAACAGTGAGTGAGGGAAAACTGAGTGAACAGTGAGTGAGTGAGTGAATACAGTGAGTGAGTGAGTGAATACAGTGAGCGAGTGAGTGAATACAGTGAGTGAACAGTGAGTGAGTGAATACAGTGAGTGAATACAGTGAGTGAGTGAGTTAATTGAGTGAGTGAGTGAATACAGTGAGTGAACAGTGAATGAGTGAGTGAATACAGTGAGTGAACAGTGAGTGAGTGAGTGAATACAGTGAGTGAGTGAATACAGTGAGTGAGTTAATATAGTGAGTGAACAGTGTGTGAATACAGTGAGTGAGTGAATACAGTGAGTGAACAGTGAGTGAGTGAGTGAATACAGTGAGTGAGTGAGTGAATACAGTGAGTGAGTGAGTGAATATAGTGAGTGAGTGAACAGTGAGTGAGTGAATTCAGTGAGTGAGTGAATTCAGTGAGTGAGTGAATACAGTGAGTGAGTGAATTCAGTGAATGAGCGAATACAGTGAGTGAGTGAATACAATGAATGAGTGAGTGAATACAGTGAGTGAACAGTGAGTGAGTGAGTGAATACAGTGAGTGAACAGTGAGTGAGTGAATACAATGAGTGAACAGTGAGTGAGGGAAAACTGAGTGAACAGTGAGTGAGTGAGTGAATACAGTGAGTGAACAGTGAGTGAGTGAGTGAATACAGTGAGTGAATACAGTGAGTGAATTGAGTGAGTGAACAGTGAGTGAGTGAATACAGTGAGTGAACAGTGGGTGAGTGAATACAGTGAGTGAGTGAGTGAATACAGTGAGTGAACAGTGAGTGAGTGAGTGAATACAGTGAGTGAACAGTGAGTGAGTGAATACAGTGAGTGAGTGAATATAGTGAGTGAACAGTGAGTGAATACAGTGAGTGAGTGAGTGAATACAGTGAGTGAACAGTGAGTGAGTGAGTGAATACAGTGAGTGAGTGAGTGAATACAGTGAGTGAGTGAGTGAATATAGTGAGTGAGTGAACAGTGAGTGAGTGAATACAGTGAGTGAGTGAATACAGTGAGTGAGTGAATTCAGTGAATGAGTGAATACAATGAGTGAGTGAGTGAATACAGTGAGTGAACAGTGAGTGAGTGAATACAGTGAGTGAGGGAATACTGAGTGAACAGTGAGTGAGTGAGTGAATACAGTGAGTGAACAGTGAGTGAGTGAGTGAATACAGTGAGTGAACAGTGAGTGACTGAGTGAATACAGTGAGTGAACAGTGAGTGAGTGAGTGAATACAGTGAGTGAATACAGTGAGTGAGTGAGTGAATACAGTGAGTGAGTGAATGAATATAGTGAGTGAACAGTGAGTGAGTGAACAGTGAGTGAGGGAAAACTGAGTGAACAGTGAGTGAATACAGTGAGTGAATACAGTGAGTGAACAGTGAGTGAGTGAATACAGTGAGTGAATTGAGTGAGTGAGTGAATATAGTGAGTGAACAGTGAGTGAGTGAATACAGTGAGTGAGTGAATATAGTGAGTGAACAGTGAGTGAACAGTGAGTGAGGGAAAACTGAGTGAACAGTGAGTGAGTGAGTGAATACAGTGAGTGAGTGAGTGAATACAGTGAGCGAGTGAGTGAATACAGTGAGTGAGTGAATACAGTGAGTGAATACAGTGAGTGAGTGAGTTAATTGAGTGAGTGAGTGAATACAGTGAGTGAACAGTGAATGAGTGAGTGAATACAGTGAGTGAACAGTGAGTGAGTGAGTGAATACAGTGAGTGAGTGAGTGAATACAGTGAGTGAGTTAATATAGTGAGTGAACAGTGTGTGAATACAGTGAGTGAGTGAATACAGTGAGTGAACAGTGAGTGAGTGAGTGAATACAGTGAGTGAGTGAGTGAATACAGTGAGTGAGTGAGTGAATATAGTGAGTGAGTGAACAGTGAGTGAGTGAATTCAGTGAGTGAGTGAATTCAGTGAGTGAGTGAATACAGTGAGTGAGTGAATTCAGTGAATGAGCGAATACAGTGAGTGAGTGAATACAATGAATGAGTGAGTGAATACAGTGAGTGAACAGTGAGTGAGTGAGTGAATACAGTGAGTGAACAGTGAGTGAGTGAATACAATGAGTGAACAGTGAGTGAGGGAAAACTGAGTGAACAGTGAGTGAGTGAGTGAATACAGTGAGTGAACAGTGAGTGAGTGAGTGAATACAGTGAGTGAACAGTGAGTGAGTGAGTGAATACAGTGAGTGAATTGAGTGAGTGAACAGTGAGTGAGTGAATACAGTGAGTGAACAGTGGGTGAGTGAATACAGTGAGTGAGTGAGTGAATACAGTGAGTGAACAGTGAGTGAGTGAGTGAATACAGTGAGTGAACAGTGAGTGAGTGAATACAGTGAGTGAGTGAATATAGTGAGTGAACAGTGAGTGAATACAGTGAGTGAGTGAGTGAATACAGTGAGTGAACAGTGAGTGAGTGAATACAGTGAGTGAGTGAGTGAATACAGTGAGTGAGTGAGTGAACAGTGAGTGAGTGAATACAGTGAGTGAGTGAATACAGTGAGTGAGTGAATACAATGAGTGAGTGAGTGAATACAGTGAGTGAACAGTGAGTGAGTGAATACAGTGAGTGAGGGAATACTGAGTGAACAGTGAGTGAGTGAGTGAATACAGTGAGTGAACAGTGAGTGAGTGAGTGAATACAGTGAGTGAGTGAATACAGTGAGTGAGTGAGTGAATACAGTGAGTGAACAGTGAGTGAGTGAGTGAATACAGTGAGTGAACAGTGAGTGAGTGAATACAGTGAGTGAGTGAGTGAATATAGTGAGTGAACAGTGAGTGAGTGAATACAGTGAGTGAGTGAGTGAATACAGTGAGTGAACAGTGAGTAAGTGAGTGAATACAGTGAGTGAGTGAATACAGTGAGTGAGTGAATTCAGTGAATGAGTGAATACAGTGAGTGAACAGTGAGTGAGTGAATACAGTGAGTGAGTGAATACAGTGAGTGAGTGAGTGAACAGTGAGTGAGTGAATAGTGAGTGAGTGAATACAGTGAGTGAGTGAATACAGTGAGTGAGTGAATTCAGTGAATGAGTGAATACAATGAGTGAGTGAGTGAATACAGTGAGTGAACAGTGAGTGAGTGAATACAGTGAGTGAGGGAATACTGAGTGAACAGTGAGTGAGTGAGTGAATACAGTGAGTGAACAGTGAGTGAGTGAGTGAATACAGTGAGTGAGTGAATACAGTGAGTGAGTGAGTGAATACAGTGAGTGAACAGTGAGTGAGTGAGTGAATACAGTGAGTGAACAGTGAGTGAGTGAATACAGTGAGTGAGTGAGTGAATATAGTGAGTGAACAGTGAGTGAGTGAATACAGTGAGTGAGTGAGTGAATACAGTGAGTGAACAGTGAGTAAGTGAGTGAATACAGTGAGTGAGTGAATACAGTGAGTGAGTGAATTCAGTGAATGAGTGAATACAGTGAGTGAACAGTGAGTGAGTGAATACAGTGAGTGAGTGAATACAGTGAGTGAGTGAATATAGTGAGTGAGTGAACAGTGAGTGAGTGAATTCAGTGAGTGAGTGAATACAGTGAGTGAGTGAATTCAGTGAATGAGTGAATACAGTGAGTGAGTGAGTGAATACAGTGAGTGAACAGTGAGTGAGTGAATACAGTGAGTGAACAGTGAGTGAGGGAAAACTGAGTGAACAGTGAGTGCGTGAATACAGTGAGTGAACAGTGAGTGAGTGAGTGAATACAGTGAGTGAACAGTGAGTGAGTGAATACAGGTGAGTGAACAGTGAGTGAGTGAGTGAATACAGTGAGTGAATACAGTGAGTGAGTGAATACAGTGAGTGAATACAGTGAGTGAACAATGAGTGAACAGTGAGTGAGTGAATACAGTGAGTGAGGGAAAACAGTGAGTGAGTGAATACACTGAGTGATCAGTGAGTGAATACAGTCAGTGAACAGTGAGTGAGTGTGTGAATACAGTGAGTGAGTGAACAGTGAGTGAGTGAATACAGTGAGTGAATATAGTGAGTGAGTGAATATAGTGAGTGAGTGAGTGAATATAGTGAGTGAGTGAATATAGTGAGTGAGTGAGTGCGATGCTGGCTATAGACTTTCTGTGAACAATGATCGGGGCACCCTGCTGCACTCTCTCTGTGTGAGGTTAATGAATGGGGGCGGGATTGGAATCTGGGAATGTGTGGCCATTCCCAAGGGTGCGGGGATTGACATGTTTTACAATGGCCCTGTTCTGGGCCAGCTCCTTTTCTCAATTCCTTGACAAACAGTGAAATGGGAGAGATGAGCTCACAGCTTGTTAGACCCAGCTCAACGCACCTTCACTGTGGTCCCTGCATTCTCTGCTGGTGAGCTCATCCCATTACCTGCAGCCCACACCCTCCCAGCTGATTGGGTCCAGGCTCCTGTCGTCACTGAGCTGGGCAGTGCCTGCTCGGCTGCACGAGTACCATAGACTGCAGTACGGGGTCAGAGCAGGCTCCGAGAGCGGGGAGAGGGAGGGAGAGGGAGAGAGAGAGAGAGAGGCTGAGAGAGAGAGAGCGAGCAAGTGGGAGGGAGGGAGAGACGGGGAGAGAGAGAGAGAGAGAGCGAGCGAGCGAGCAAGTGGGAGGGAGAGACGGAGAGAGAGCAAGAGGGAGGGAGACGGAGAGAGAGAGAGCAAGAAATGCAGGGAGCGGATTGAACTGCTGCTCCACAACGGTTGTGAATTGAAGATCTGTGTCGCTCCACAGATTTGTTTGTTTGCAGTGCGTAGGTGAGTTGATGCGGAGTGTGTGAGTGCATCTCTGTATGCTAGAGTCTTCCTGTGTGTCTGTGTATGTATGTCTGTGTGTCTGGGAGTGTATCTCAATCTCTGTTTCTGTGTCTCTGCCTGTGTGCCTGGGTGTGTGCCTCAGTGTGTGTCTTTGTGAGTGTGTGTCTGTGTGTGTATGTCTGTGTGTGTGTTTATGTGTGTATGTCTGTGTATGTGTCTGTCTGTGTGTGAGTGAGAGGATGTGTGTGTGAGAGAGTGTGTGTCTATGTGTGTGTTTATGTGTGTGTGTCTGTCTGTGAGGGTGTGTGTGTGAGAGGATGTGTGTGTGAGAGAGAGAGTGTGTGTGTGTCTGTGTGCGTGTGTGTATATGTGTGTGTGAGTGTATGTTAGGGTGTGTGTGTGTGTGTGTGTGTATGTGAGGGTGTGTGTATGTGAGGGTGTGTGTGTGTCTGTGAGGGTGTGTGTGTGTCTGTGTGGTGAGAGGGTGTGTGTGTGTGAGAGAGAGAGTGTATGTGTGTGTGTGAGAGAGAGTGTGACTGTGTGAGAGAGTGTGAGTGTGTGTGTGTGTGGGAGAGAGTGTGACTGTGAGAGAGTGTGTGTGTGTGTGTCTGTGTGTGTGAGAGAGTGTGAGACTGTGTGAGAGAGTGTGTGTGTGTGTGTGTGGGAGAGAGTGTGACTGTGAGAGAGTGTGTCTGTGTGTGTGACTGTGCCTGTCTCTGGTGAATTTGTGACACTTGTGAGGTGGTAGCGGTGGTTTCAATGTTCAGTGCCTTGTGCCGATGGATTTCTGATTCTGGCGCTGCTCTCGGTCGCTCTGTGCAGTGCGATGGTTCCTGCGGTGTCACGGTGCCTGTACTGTGTGTGTGTGTGTGCCGTGCTTACCATGTGTGGTGCGTGTGCGTGCCATGTGTGAGCGTACCGTGAGTGCGATGTGGTGCGGTCACTGAATTCAGAACATTATTTGTTACGCACTTAGCCTGTATGATAGAAGATGGATGTGTTGTGATGTGTGACGGGGGGCGTTGGGGAGGGGTGGGGATGAGTGGCTGGTGTTTGGGGGTTGATGTACAATGTTTCTAATGCATTTTGTTTCTCTGCGTCTTTTTATTTCCAGAGTAACATCAGGGCCGATCGCCCCCGGACCCCGATCGCCCCCGGACCCCAATCGCCCTCTGACCCCGATCGCCCCCGGACCCCGATCGCCCCCGGACCCCAATCGCCCTCTGACCCCGATCGCCCCCGGACCCCGATCGCCCCGGACCCCGATTGCCCCCGGACCCCGATCGATCCCGGACCCCGATCGCCCCCTGACCCCGATCGCCCCATCCCGGCCCCCAATCGCCCCCGGACCCCGATCGCCCCCGGACCCCGATCACCCCCCCCCCGGACCCCGATCGCCCCCTGACCCCGATCGCCCCCTCCCGGCCCCCAATCGCCCCCGGACCCCGATCGCCCCCCTGACCCCGATCGCCCCCCCGGCCCCCGATCGCCCCCTGACCGCGATCGCCCCCCGGACCCCGATCGCCCCCTGACCCCGATCGCCCCCCCTCGGACCCCGATCGCCCCCCCCCCGGACCCCGATCGCCCCCCGGACCCCGATCGCCCCCTGACCCCGATCGCCCCCCTGACCCCGATCGCCCCCCCGGCCCCCGATCGCCCCCTGACCGCGATCGCCCCCGGACCCCGTTCGCTCCCGGACCCCGATCGCCCCCCCCCCGGACCCCGATCGTCCCCGGCCCCCGATCGCCCCCCCTCGGACCCCGATCGCCCCCCCCCCCCGGACCCCGATCGCCCCCGGACCCCGATCGCCCCCTGACCCCGATCGCCCCCCCTCGGACCCCGATCGCCCCCCCCCCCCCGGACCCCGATCGCTCCCGGACCCCGATCGCCCCCCCCCCGGCCCCCGATCGCCCCTGGACCCTGAGCGACCCCGGACCCCGAGCGACCCCCCGGACCACCCTCCATGGCCTGCCTGCAGGAGACACGGACCCTGTCCCCGTCGCTGGGGGGCTTCGCCCACACGCTGAAGGAGCGCGAAGACAGCCTGGTGTGCGGCCAGCGGGCGGAGTCACCGGGCCGGACCCCCGTGGCTGACCTGTCCCCCACCCAGTGCGTGATGCAGAGCGTGCTGTCCCCAGGGGGCGGGGTCCCACACAGCCCCTCCGCCATGACCGACGCCAGCGAAGACTCGCGGGAGCACTTCACCAACAGCGTGCTGCAGCTGCACGAGGCGGAGGCCGGGACGGTGGGCGGGGCAGCAGGGAGCGACTGGGCGGCCGAGGGCCACCGGGAGGTGAGGGCCCTGGACCCGGCCAGGGTGCAGTGCGGCCAGTCTGGCACCAGCTTCCTGGAGGGGCTGTTCGGTTGTCTGAGGCCCGTCTGGACCATCATCGGCAAGGCCTACTCCACCGACCACAAGCTACAGCACCAAGGTAAGGCTGGGGGCCTGTGCCTCGCCCCCCCGAGACCCCCTTACCCCTGTCTCCCCCCCCACCCCCCATCACCCCGTGTCCCCCTCTCCCCCAATCATCACCCTCCCCCGGTACCCCCGTGTCCCCCTCTCCCCCAATCATCACAATCCCCCCCCCAATCACCCCGTGTCCCCCCCTCCCCCAATCATCACCCTCCCCCGGTACCCCCGTGTCCCCCTCTCCCCCAATCATCACAATCCCCCCCCCAATCACCCCGTGTCCCCCCCTCCCCCAATCATCACCCTCCCCCGGTACCCCCGTGTCCCCCTCTCCCCCAATCATCACAATCCCCCCCCCAATCACCCCGTGTCCCCCCCTCCCCCAATCATCACCCTCCCCCGGTACCCCCGTGTCCCCCTCTCCCCCAATCATCACAATCCCCCCCCCAATCACCCCGTGTCCCCCCCTCCCCCAATCATCACCCTCCCCCGGTACCCCCGTGTCCCCCTCTCCCCCAATCATCACAATCCCCCCCCCCAATCACCCCGTGTCCCCCCCTCCCCCAATCATCACCCTCCCCCGGTACCCCCGTGTCCCCCTCTTCCCCCAATCATCACCTTCGCCCGGTACCCACTCCCCGCTGTCTCTTCCCCCTCCATCACCCCGTGTCCCCCTCTCCCCCAATCATCACCCTCCCCCGGTACCCCCGTGTCCCCCTCTCCCCCAATCATCACAATCCCCCCCCCAATCACCCCGTGTCCCCCCCTCCCCCAATCATCACCCTCCCCCGGTACCCCCGTGTCCCCCTCTCCCCCAATCATCACCCTCCCCCAGTACCCCCTCCCCGCTGTCTCTTCCCCCACACCCCCCCCATCACCCCGTGTCCCCCTCTCCCCCAATCATCACACTCCCACCCCATCACCCCCGTGTCCCCCTCTCCCCCAATCATCACACCCCCCCCCATCACCCCCGTGTTCCCCTCTCCCCCAATCATCACCTTCCCTCGGTACCCCCTCCCCGCTGTCTCTTCCCCCACACCCCCCCCATCACCCCGTGTCCCCCTCTCCCCCAATCATCACATTCCCACCCCATCACCCCCGTGTCCCCCTCTCCCCCAATCATCACACCCCCCCCCATCACCCCCGTGTTCCCCTCTCCCCCAATCATCACCTTCCCCCGGTACCCCCTCCCCGCTGTCTCTTACCCCACACACCTCCCATCACCCCGTGTCCCCCCTCCCCCAATCATCACACTCCCCCCATCACCCCCGTGTCCCCCTCTCCCCCAATCATCACACCCCCCCCCCCCATCACCCCCGTGTTCCCCTCTCCCCCAATCATCACCTTCCCCCGGTACCCCCTCCCCGCTGTCTCTTACCCCACACCCCCCCATCAACCCGTGTCCCCCCCTCCCCCAATCATCACACCCCCCCCATCACCCCCGTGTCCCCCTCTCCCCCAATCATCACACCCCCCCCCCATCACCCCCGTGTCCCCCTCTCCCCCAATCATCACACCCCCCAACCCCATCACCCCCGTGTCCCCCTCTCCCCCAATCATCACACTCCCACCCCATCACCCCAGTGTCCCCCTCTCCCCCAATCATCACACCCCCCCCCAATCCCCCGGGTTCCCCTCTCCCCCAATCATCACCTTCCCTCGGTACCCCCTCCCCGCTGTCTCTTCCCCCACACCCCCCCCATCACCCCGTGTCCCCCTCTCCCCCAATCATCACATTCCCACCCCATCACCCCCGTGTCCCCCTCTCCCCCAATCATCACACCCCCCCCCATCACCCCCGTGTTCCCCTCTCCCCCAATCATCACCTTCCCCCGGTACCCCCTCCCCGCTGTCTCTTACCCCACACACCTCCCATCACCCCGTGTCCCCCCTCCCCCAATCATCACACTCCCACCCCATCACCCCGTGTCCCCCTCTCCCCCAATCATCACACCCCCCCACCCCATCACCCCCGTGTTCCCCTCTCCCCCAATCATCACCTTCCCCCGGTACCCCCTCCCCGCTGTCTCTTACCCCACACCCCGCCATCAACCCGTGTCCCCCCCTCCCCCAATCATCACACCCCCCCCCATCACCCCCGTGTCCCCCTCTCCCCCAATCATCACACCCCCCCCATCACCCCCGTGTCCCCCTCTCCCCCAATCATCACACCCCCCCCCCCATCACCCCCGTGTCCCCCTCTCCCCCAATCATCACCCTCCCCCGGTACCCCCTCACCCCTGTCTCCCCCCCCCCCATCACCCCGTGTCCCCCCCTCTCCCAATCATCACACTCTTCCCCCCCCCCATCACCCCGTGTGCCCCTCTCCCCCAATCATCACACTCCCCCCCCCTCCCCATCACCCCATGTCCCCCCCTCCCCAATCATCACACTTCCCCCCCCCCCTCCATCACTCCTCCCCCACCCCCGCCCCGTCTCCACCCGTTTCCCCACAGGTGTCACTCCCCGCCCCATCTCCCCCCGGTACCCCATGGCCCCTCCCCCCAGTACAGTACCCCCTTCCCCCATGTCTCTCTCCTCCACCCCCCATTCCCCCCCACCTCCGATACCTCCTGTCCCCCTCCCCCCCCTGCGTCCCGTTCTCCCCCCCCCCCCCCCGGACACCCCACATCCCCTCTTCCCCCGCCCCATCCCCCCCCCCCCCCGTACCCTGTGTCTCCGTGCCCCCCGCCCCCCCCCCCCCCACCAGCTCATAGAAACATAGAAACTAGGTGCAGGAGTAGGCCATTCGGCCCTTCGAGCCTGCACCGCCATTCAATGAGTTCACGCTCCTCCTCCGTTACACTGTGTTCTCCCCCCTCCCCCCCGATACCCGCGCTCGCCCCTCTGATATCCCACATCCCTCCGCTTCCCCCCCCCCCCGCCTCCTCGTCCGTTACCCACGCCCTCCCCGTCTCCGGAAAAACTAGGGGATCGAGGGTCTAGCGAGAAGGAGGAACTGAAGGAAATCCTTATTAGTCGGGAAATGGTGTTAGGGAAATTGATGGGATTGAAGGCCGATAAATCCCCGGGGCCTGATGGTCTGCATCCCAGAGTACTTAAGGAAGTGGCCCGAGACATAGTAGATGCATTGACAGTCATTTTCCAACAGTCTATCGACTCAGGATCAGTTCCTATGGACTGGAGGGTAGCTAATGTAACACCACTTTTTAAAAAGGGAGGGAGAGAGAAAACGGGTAATTATAGACGGGTCAGCCTGACATCAGTCGTGGGGAAAATGTTGGAATCAATTATTAAAGATGAAATAGCAGCGCATTTGGAAAGCAGTGACAGGATCGATCCAAGTCAGCATAGATTTATGAAAGGGAAATCATGCTTGACAAAACTTCTGGAATTTTTTGAGGAAGTAACTAGCAGAGTGGACAAGGGAGAACCAGTGGATGTGGTGTATTGGGACTTTCAAAAGGCTTTTGACAAGGTCCCACACAAGAGATTGGTGTGCAAAATTAAAGCACGTGGTATTGGGGGTAATGTACTGATGTGGATAGAGAACTGGTTGGCAGACAGGAAGCAGAGAGTCGGGATAAACGGGTCCTTTTCAGAATGGCAGGCAGTGACTAGTGGGGTGCTGCAGGGCTCAGTGCTGGGACCCCAGCTATTTACAATATACATTAATGATTTAGACGAAGGAATTGAATGTAATATCTCCAAGTTTGCAGATGACACTAAGCTGGGTGGCGGTGTGAGCTGTGAGGGGGATGCTAAGAGGCTGCAGGATGACTTGGACAGGTTAGGTGAGTGGGCAAATGCATGGCAGATGCAATATAATGTAGATAAGTGTGAGGTTATCCACTTTGGTGGTAAAAACAGAGAGACAGAATATTATCTGAATGGTGACAGATTAGGAAAAGGGGAGGTGCAACGAGACCTGGGTGTCATGGTACATCAGTCATTGAAAGTTGGCCATGCAGGTACAGCAGGCGGTGAAGAAAGCAAATGGTATGTTGGCCTTCATAGCGAGAGGATTTGAGTATAGGAGCAGGGAGGTCTTACTGCAGTTGTACAGGGCCTTGGTGAGGCCTCACCTGGAGTATTATGTTCAGTTTTGGTCTCCTAATCTGAGGAAGGACGTTCTTGCTATTGAGGGAGTGCAGCGAAGGTTCACCAGACTGATTCCCGGGATGGCAGGACTGACATATGAAGAAAGACTGGATCGACTGGGCTTATATTCACTGGAATTTAGAAGAATGAGAGGGGATCTCATAGAAACATATAAAATTCTGACGGGTTTAGACAGGTTAGATGCAGGAAGAATGTTCCTGATGTTGGGGAAGTCCAGAACCAGGGGTCACACAGTCTAAAGATAAGGGGTAAGCCATTTAGGACCGAGATGAGGAGAAACTTCTTCACCCAGAGAGTGGTGAGCCTGTGGAATTCTCTACCACAGAAAGTTGTTGGGGCCAATTCACTAAATATATTCAAAAAGGAGTTCGATGTGGCCCTTACGGCTGAAGGGATCAAGCGGTATGGAGAGAAAGCAGGAATGGGGTACTGAGGGAATGATCAGCCATGATCATATTGAATGGCGGTGCAGGCTCGAAGGGCCGAATGGCCTACTCCTGCACCTATTTTCTATGTTTCTATGTTTCTGTGTCCACCTCTTCCTTCACCCCTCCCCATACCCCACGTCCCCTCGTCTCCCCCCATCCTCTCCTCCCCCTCCGATACCCCACGGCCCCTCTCCTTCCTCCCCACATCCTCACTCCGTGTCTTCCCTCTCTTCCCCCCCCCAGTACCCTGTTCCCTATCCCCCCACTCCACTATCTCCTTCCACTCCCCTGCATCCCCTCTCTCCCCCGCCCCCCGCCCGTCTGCCTACTCCAGTACCCCATTTCCACTCTCGACCCACCATCCCCCATCTCCCACCCCACCATCTTACTTCCTGTCTCGCCTCCCCCCACCCCCGTCTCCCCACTCTCCCTCTCCCTCCCCACCGTCTCTCTATCTCAACAACAACCTGTATTTATATAGCGCCCTTAACCTAGTGAAATGTCCCAAGGCGCTTCACAGGAATGTCATAAGACAATAATTTGACACTGAGCCGCATAAGGAGAAATTAGCGCACTTAGAGGTCAGAGGTCGGTTTTAAGGAGCATCTTGAAGGAGGAGAGAGAGGTAGAGAGGTTTAGGGAGGGAGTTCCAGAGCTTGGGGCCCAGGCAACAGAAGGCACGGCCACCGATGGTGGAGCAATTATAATCAGGGATGGTCAGGAGGGCAGAATTAGAGGGGTGCAGAGATCTCGGGGGTTGTGGGGCTGGAGGGGGTTACAGAGATAGGGAGGGGTGTAGGGGCTGGAGGGGGTTACAGAGATAGGGAGAGGTGTAGAGGCTGAAGGGGGTTACAGAGATAGGGAGGGGTGTAGGGGCTGGAGGGGGTTACAGAGATAGGGAGGGTGTAGAGGCTGAAGGGGGTTTCAGAGATGGGAGGGGTGTAGGGGCTGGAGGTTAGAAACATAGAAACGTAGAAACTAGGTGCAGGAGTAGGCCATTCGGCCCTTCGAGCCTGCACCGCCATTCAATAAGATCATGGCTGATCATTCCCTCAGTACCCCATTCCTGCTTTCTCTCCATACCCCTTGATCCCTTTAGCCGTAAGGGCCACACCTAACTCCCTTTTGAATATATCCAACGAATTGGCCTCAACAACTCTCTGTGGTAGAGAATTCCACAGGTTCACCACTCTCTGGGTGAAGAAGTTTCTCCTCATCTCGGTCCTAAATGACTTACCCCTTATCCTTAGACTGTGACCCCTGGTTCTGGACTTCCCCAACATCGGGAACATTCTTCCTGCATCTAACCTGTCCAATCAACGTCAGAATTTTATATGTTTCTATGAGATCCCCTCTCATTCTTCTAAATTCCAGTGAATATAAGCCCAGTCGATCCAGTCTTTCTTCATATGTCAGTCCTGCCATCCCCTGAATCAGTCTGGTGAACCTTCGCTGCACTCCCTCAATAGCAAGAATGTCCTTCCTCAGATTAGGAGACCAAAACTGTACACAATATTCCAGGTGTGGTCTCACCAAGGCCCTGTACAACTGCAGTAAGACCTCCCTGCTCCTATACTCAAATCCTCTCGCTATGAAGGCCAACATACCATTTGCCTTCTTCACCGCCTGCTGTACCTGCATGCCAACTTTCAATGACTGATGTACCATGACACCCAGGTCTCGTTACACCTCCCCTTTTCCTAATCTGTCACCATTCAGATAATAGCCTGCCTTGCTGTTTTTGCCACCAAAGTGGATAACCTCACATTTATCCACATTATACTGCAAGTAAAATACGTCACTGCTGGAGGAGGTTACAGAGATAGGGAGGGGTGTAGAGGCTGAAGGTGGTTTCAGAGATA
>NW_027252035.1:0-27500 GCF_044704955.1 Pristiophorus japonicus | reverse complement strand
TGTACCTGCCCTGGGAGTGTTTGATGGGACAGTGTAGAGGGAGCTTTACTCTGTATCTAACCCCCTGTACCTGCCCTGGGAGTGTTTGATGGGACAGTGTAGAGGGAGCTTTACTCTGTATCTAAGCCCCTGTACCTGCCCTGGGAGTGTTTGATGGGACAGTGTGGAGGGAGCTTTACTCTGTATCTAACCCCCTGTACCTGCCCTGGGAGTGTTTGATGGGACAGTGTAGAGGGAGCTTTACTCTGTATCTAACCCCCTGTACCTGCCCTGGGAGTGTTTGATGGGACAGTGTGGAGGGAGCTTTACTCTGTATCTAACCCCTTGTACCTGCCCTGGGAGTGTTTGATGGGACAGTGCAGATGGAGCTTTACTCTGTATCTAAACCCATGCTTACTTGCCCTGGGAGTGTTTGATGGGACAGTGGAGAGGGAGCTTTACTCTGTATCTAACCCCCTGTACCTGCCCTGGGAGTGGTTGATGGGACAGTGTAGAGAGAGCTCTACTCTGTATCTAACCCCATGCTTACCTGCCCTGGGAGTGTTTGATGGGACAGTGCAGAGGGAGCTTTATTCTGTATCTAACCCCATGCTTACCTGCCCTGGGAGTGTTTGATGGGACAGTGTCGAGGGAGATTTACTCTGTATCTAACCCCCTGTACCTGTCCTGGGAGTGTTTCACGGGACAGTATAGAGCGAGCTTTACTCTGTATCTAACCCCATGTATCTGCACTGGGGGTGTTTGATGGGACAATGTAGAGGGAGCTTTACTCTGTATCTAACCCCCTGTACCTTCCCTAGGAGTGTTTGATGGGACAGTGTAAAGGGAGCTTTACTCTGTATCTAACCCCGTGCTGTACCTGCCCTGGGAGTGTTTGATGGGACAGTGCAGAGGGAGCTTTACTCTTAATCTAACCCATGCAGTACATGCCCTGGGAATGTTTGATGGGACAGTATAGATGGAGGTTTACTCTGTATCTAACCCCATGCTGTGCCTGCCCTGGGAGTGTTTGATGGGACAGTGTAGAGTGAGCTTTACACTGTATCTAACCCGTGCTGTACCTGCCCTGGGAGTGTTTGATGGGACAGTGTAGAGGGAGCTTTACTCTGTATCTAACCTGTGCTGTACTTGCCCTGGGATTGTTTGATGGGACAGTGTAGAGGGAGCTTTACTCTGTATCTAACCCCGTGCTGTACCTGCCCTGGGAGTGTTTGATGGGATAGTGTAGAGGGAGCTTTACTCTGTATCTAACCCCTTGTTGTACCTGCCCTGGGAGTGTTTGATGGGACAGTGTAGATGGAGCTTTACTAATTATCTAAACACATGCTTTCCTGCCCTGGGCGTGTTTGATGGGATAGTGTAGAGGGAGCTTTACTCTGTGTCCAACTCGTGCTGTACCAGCCCTGGGAGTGTTTGATGGGACAGTGTAGAGAGAGCTTTACTCTCTATCTAACCCTATGCTTACCTGCCCTGGGAATGTTTGATGGGCCAGTGCAGAGGGAGCTTTATTCTGTATCTAACCCCATGCTTACCTGCCCTGGGAGTGTTTGATGGGAAAGAGTAGAGGGAGCTTTATTCTGTATCTATCCCCCTGTACATGCCCTGTGAGAGTTTGATGGGACAGAGTAGAGGGAGCTTTACTCTGTATCTAACCCCCTGTACCTGCCCTGGGAGTGTTTGATGGGACAGTGTAGAGGGAGCTTTACTCTGTATCTAACCCCGTGCTGTATCTGCCCTGGGAGTGTTTGATGGGACAATGTAGAGGGAACTTTACTCTGTATCTAACCCCGTGCTGTCCCTGCCCTGGGAGTGTTTGTTGGGACAGTGTGGAAGGATCTTTATTCTGTATCTAACCCCATTCTGTATCTGCCCTGGGAGTTTTTGATGTTACAATGTAGAGGGAACTTTACGCTGTATATAACCCCCTTTACCTGCCCTCCGAGTGTTTGATGGGACAATGTAGAGGGAGCTTTACTCTGTATCTAACCCTGTGCTGTACCTGCCATTGGAGTCTTTGATGGAACAGTGTAGAGGGAGCTTTACTCTGTATCTAACCCCCTGTACCTGCCCTGGGAGTGTTTGATAGGACAGTGTAGAGGGAGCTTTACTCTGTATCTAACCCCCTGTACCTGCCCTGTGAGTGTTTGATGGGACAGTGTAGAGGGAGCTTTACTCTGTATCTAACCCCCTGTACCTGCCCTGGGAGTGTTTGATGGGACAGTGTAGAGGGAGCTTTACTCTGTATCTAACCCCCGATACCAGTCCTGGGAGTGTTTGATGGGACAGTGTAGAGGGAGCTTTACTCTGTATCTAACTCTGTGCTGTACCTGCCCTGCGACTATTTTACAGGACACTAGAACATAAGAACGTAAGAACATAAGAAATATGAGCAGGAGGAGACCATTTGGCCCCTCGAGCCTGCTCCGCCATTTAATACGATTATGGCTGATCCGATCATGGACCCAGCTCCACTTCCCTGCCCGCCCCCTTATCGGTTAAGGAACTGTCTATCTCTGTCTTAAATATATTCAATGTCCCGGCTTCCACAGCTCTCTGAGGCAGCGAGTTCCACAGATTTACAACCCTCTGAGAGAAGAAATTCCTCCTCATCGCAGTTTTAAATGAGCGGCCCCTTATTCTAAGACCATGCCCCCTAGTTCTAGTCTCCCCCATCAGTGGGAACATCCTCTCTGCATCCACCTTGTCGAGCCCCCTCATAATCTGATACGTTTCGATAAGATCACCTCTCATTCTTCTGAACTCCAATGAGTAGAGGCCCAACCTCCTCAACCTTTCCTCATAAGTCAACCCCCTCATCCCCGGAATCAACCGAGTGAACCTTCTCTGAACTGCCTCCAAAGCAAAGTATATCCTTTCGTAAATACGGAGAGCAAAACTGCACGCAGTACTCCAGGTGTGGCCTCACCAATACCCTGTATAACTGGAGCAAGACTTCCCTGCTTTTATACTCCATCCCCTTTGCAATAAAGGCCAAGATACCATTGGCCCTTCCTGATCACTTGCTGTACCTGCAGACTAACCTTTTGTGTTTCATGTACAAGTAACCCCCAGGTCCCGCTGTACTGCAGCACTTTGTAATCTTTCTCCATTTAAATAATAACTTGCTCTTTGATTTTTTTTCTGCCAAAGTGCATGACCTCACACTTTCCCACATTATACTCCATCGGCCAAATTTTTGCCCACTCACTGAGCCTGTCTGTGTCCTTTTGCAGATTTTGTGTGTCCTCCTCACACATTGCTTTTCCTCCCATCTTTGTATCGTCAGCAAACTTGGCTACGTTACACTCAGTCCCTTCATGCAAGTCATTAATGAAGATTGTAAATATTTGAGGCCCCAGCACTGATCCCTTCGCCATTCCACTAGTTACTGTTTGTCAACTGCCAAAGCAAACGCTCCACGCGGAACTCCTTCATGGCAAACAAGCCAAACGTTATCAGGGGAAATGTTACAGGGACACCCTCAAAGCCTCCCTGATAAAGTACAACATCCCCACCGACACCTGGGAGTCCCTCAGTACTGCCCCTCCAACAGTGCAGCACTCCCTCAGTACTGCCCCTCCGACAGTGCAGTACTCCCTCAGTACTGCCCCTCCGACAGTGCAGCACTCCCTCAGTACTGCCCCTCCGACAGTGCGGCACTCCCTCAGTACTGCCTCTCCGACAGTGCAGTACTCCCTCAGTACTGCCCCTCCGACAGTGCAGCACTCCCTCAGTACTGCCCCTCCGACAGTGCAGCACTCCCTCAGTACTGCCCCTCCGACAGTGCAGTACTCCCTCAGTACTGCCCCTCCGACAGAGCGGCCCTCCCTCAGTACTGCCCCTCCGACAGTGCGGCGCTCTCTCAGTACTGCCCCTCCGACAGTGCGGCACTCCCTCAGTACTTCCCTCCGACAGTGCGGCGCTCCCTCAGTACTGCCCCTCCGACAGTGCGACACTCCCTCAGTACTGACCCTCCGACAGAGCGGCGCTCCCTCAGTACTGTCCCTCCGACAGCGCAGTACGGCACTCCCTCAGTACTGCCCCTCCGACAGTGCGGCACTCCCTCAGTACTGTCCCTCCGACAGTGCGACACTCCCTCGGTACTGCCCCTCCGACAGTGCGGCGCTCCCTCAGTACTGACCCTCCGACAGTGCGACACTCCCTCGGTACTGCCCCTCCGACAGTGCGGCGCTCCCTCAGTACTGACCCTCCGACAGTGCAACACTCCCTCAGTACTGACCCTCCGACAGTGCGGCACTCCCTCAGTACTGCCCCTCCGACAGTGCAGCACTCCCTCAGTACTGACCCTCCGACAGTGCAACACTCCCTCAGTACTGCCCCTCTGACAGTGCAACACTCCCTCAGTACTGCCCCTCCGACAGTGCGGCACTCCCTCAGTACTGCCCCTCCGACAGTGCGACACTCCCTCGGTACTGCCCCTCCGACAGTGCGGCGCTCCCTCAGTACTGACCCTCCGACAGTGCGGCGCTCCCTCAGTACTGCCCCTCCGACAGTGCGGCACTCCCTCAGTACTGCCCTCTGACAGTGAGAGGTGGTGGGAGTGAGTGAGAGGTGGGTTGTGGGTGGAATGGGGATTGGTGGATCCGCTCCAGGAGCCGGCTGGAGTGCAGCACCCCCGTGTCGATTAGCCTCTCCCTTCATTCCCAACGATGGTCCGTCGCCCCATGACAGGAATCTGCATCCCGGGGCTGCAGGGAGCAGTTGGTGCAGACCCCGGACCCTGGTCACACCAACCCCGGCACTGGTGAACCCGCTGTTAAATATTCATCGCCGTATCGTACCCCCACCCTCTCCCCCCACCCCCCGGGGTATCGAGAGGGTCCCGGTTAATGGTCACTTCACCCCCGGGGTATCGAGAGGGTCCTGGTTAATGGTCACTTCACCCACCCCCCCCCGGGGTATCGAGAGGGTCCCGGTTAATGGTCACTTCACCCCCGGGGTATCGAGAGGGTCCCGGTTAATGGTCACTTCACCCCCGGGGTATCGAGAGGGTCCCGGTTAATGGTCACTTCACCCCCACCCCCCCCGGGGTATCGAGAGGGTCCCGGTTAATGGTCACTTCACCCCCCCCCCGGGGTATCGAGAGGGTCCCGGTTAATGGTCACTTCACCCCCGGGGTATCGAGAGGGTCCCGGTTAATGGTCACTTCACCCCCGGGGTATCGAGAGGGTCCCGGTTAATGGTCACTTCACCCCCGGGGTATCGAGAGGGTCCCGGTTAATGGTCACTTCACCCCCGGGGTATCGAGAGGGTCCCGGTTAATGGTCACTTCACCCCCCCCCCCGGGGTATCGAGAGGGTCACAGTTAATGGTCACTTCACCCACCCCCCCGGGGTATCGAGAGGGTCACAGTTAATGGTCACTTCACCCACCCCCCCCGGGGTATCGAGAGGGTCCCGGTTAATGGTCACTTCACCCCCCCCCGGGGTATCGAGAGGGTCCCGGTTAATGGTCACTTCACCCCCGGGGTATCGAGAGGGTCCCGGTTAATGGTCACTTCACCCCCGGGGTATCGAGAGGGTCCCGGTTAATGGTCACTTCACCCCCCCCCCGGGGTATCGAGAGGGTCACAGTTAATGGTCACTTCACCCCCCCCCCCGGGGTATCGAGAGGGTCACGGTTAATGGTCACTTCACCCCCCCCCCCGGGGTATCGAGAGGGTCCCGGTTAATGGTCACTTCACCCACCCCCCGGGGTATCGAGAGGGTCACAGTTAATGGTCACTTCACCCACCCCCCGGGGTATCGAGAGGGTCACATTTAATGGTCACTTCACCCCCCCCCGGGGTATCGAGAGGGTCCCGGTTAATGGTCACTTCACCCCCCACCCCCCCCGGGGTATTGAGAGGGTCACAGTTAATGGTCACTTCACCCACCCCCGGGGTATTGAGAGGGTCACAGTTAATGGTCACTTCACCCCCCCCCGGGGTATCGAGAGGGTCACAGTTAATGGTCACTTCACCCCCCCCCGGGGTATTGAGAGGGTCACAGTTAATGGTCACTTCACCCCCCACCCCCCCCGGGGTATCGAGAGGGTCCCGGTTAATGGTCACTTCACCCCCCCCCGGGGTATCGAGAGGGTCACAGTTAATGGTCACTTCACCCCCCCCCCGGGGTATCGAGAGGGTCCCGGTTAATGGTCACTTCACCCCCGGGGTATCGAGAGGGTCCTGGTTAATGGTCACTTCACCCCCCCCCGGGGTATTGAGAGGGTCACAGTTAATGGTCACTTCACCCCCCCCCCCGGGGTATCGAGAGGGTCCCGGTTAATGGTCACTTCACCCACCCCCCCCCCGGGGTATCGAGAGGGTCCCGGTTAATGGTCACTTCACCCACCCCCCCCCCCGGGGTATCGAGAGGGTCCCGGTTAATGGTCACTTCACCCCCCCCCCGGGGTATCGAGAGGGTCCCGGTTAATGGTCACTTCACCCCCCCCCCCCGGGGTATCGAGAGGGTCCCGGTTAATGGTCACTTCACCCCCCCCCGGGGTATCGAGAGGGTCCCGGTTAATGGTCACTTCACCCCCCCCCCCGGGGTATCGAGAGGGTCACATTTAATGGTCACTTCACCCCCCCCCGGGGTATCGAGAGGGTCCCGGTTAATGGTCACTTCACCCCCGGGGTATCGAGAGGGTCCCGGTTAATGGTCACTTCACCCACCCCCCCCCGGGGTATCGAGAGGGTCCCGGTTAATGGTCACTTCACCCACCCCCCGGGGTATCGAGAGGGTCCCGGTTAATGGTCACTTCACCTCCCACCCCCCCGGGGTATCGAGAGGGTCCCGGTTAATGCTCGGTTACCACCCCACAACTCACCTCCCCCCCGTCTCTCCCTCCCTCCACCTCCCCCTCTCCCTCCACCACCCCCTCCCTCGCCCCACTCTCTCCCCTCCCTCTGCACCCCCCCCCCCCACCACCACGCACCAATTTGAAAAAAAGGAACGGCAACAATATAAAGCTGCAGACATTTTTATTGAGCGTGTGATGCCACTGCAGTTGACTAGTTGGGAGTTTGGGCACAGGGAATGGGGGGACTCTCGAGAGACGGGAGTTGGTGTGGTTCGAACATCCCTAGAAGGACTCAATTTTGTCAGACAGCTTCTTGTCACGCTGTACACCGGTCACAGTTGGCTTGTCATTCGTATGTGGCAATGGCTGATAAATGCTGACATGTATGTAGTCATCACCATCTCCAACCACAACCTGAAGATAAACACAGACTCAGTCAGTCTGTGAAGGAACATTCTCGTATCTGTCCCTCCGACAGTTAGCTCTTCCCCATCTCTGTAACTTTCTCCAGTCCCTACACCCCTCCCTATCTCTGTAACCCCCTCCAGCCCCTACACTCCTCCTATCTCTGTAACCTCCTCCAGCCCTACACCCCTCCCTATCTCTGTAACCTCCTCCAGCCCCTACACCCCTCCCTATCTCTGTAACCCCCTCCAGTCCCTACACCCCTCCCTATCTCTGTAACCTCCTCCAGCCCCTACACCCCTCCCTATCTCTGTAACCTCCTCTAGCCCCTAAACCCCTCCCTATCTCTGTAACCCCCTCCAGCCCCTACACCCTCCCTATCTCTGTAACCTCCCCCAGCCCCTACACCCCTCCCTATCTCTGTAACCTCCTCCAGCACCTACACCCCTCCCCATCTCTGTAACCTCCTCCAGCCCCTACACCCCTCCCTATCTCTGTAACCTCCAGCCCCTACACCCCTCCCTATCTCTGTAACTTCCTCCAGCCCCTACACCCCTCCCTATCTCTGTAACCTCCTCCAGCCCCTACACCCCTCCCTATCTCTGTAACCTCCAGCCCCTACACCCCTCCCTATCTCTGTAACCTCCAGCCCCTACACCCCTCCCTATCTCTGTAACTTCCTCCAGCCCCTACACCCCTCCCTATCTCTGTAACCTCCTCCAGCCCCTACACCCCTCCCTATCTCTGTAACCCCCTCCAGCCCCTACACCCCTCCCTATCTCTGTAACCTCCTCCAGCCCCTACACCCCTCCCTATCTCTGTAACCCCCTCCAGCCCCTACACCCCTCCCTATCTCTGTAACCTCCTCCAGCCCCTACACCCCTCCCTATCTCTGTAACCTCCTCCAGTCCCTACACCCCTCCCTATCTCTGTAACCCCCTCCAGCCCCTACACCCCTCCCTATCTCTGTAACTTCCTCCAGCCCCTACACCCCTCCCTATCTCTGTAACCCCCTCCAGCCCCTACACCCCTCCCTATCTCTGTAACCTCCTCCAGCCCCTACACCCCTCCCTATCTCTGTAACCTCCTCCAGTCCCTACACCCCTCCCTATCTCTGTAACTTCCTCCAGTCCCTACACCCCTCCCTATCTCTGTAACCTCCTCCAGCCCCTACACCCCTCCCTATCTCTGTAACCTCCTCCAGTCCCTACACCCCTCCCTATCTCTGTAACTTCCTCCAGTCCCTACACCCCTCCCTATCTCTGTAACCTTCTCCAGTCCCTACACCCCTCCCTATCTCTGTAACCCCCTCCAGCCCCGACACCCCTCCCTATCTCTGTAACCTCGTCCAGCCCCTACACCCCTCCCTATCTCTGTAACCCCCTCCAGCCCCTACACCCCTCCCTATCTCTGTAACCCCCTCCAGTCCCTACACCCCTCCCTATATCTGTAACTTCCTCCAGCCCCTACACCCCTCCCTATCTCTGTAACCCCCTCCAGTCCCTACACCCCTCCCTATCTCTGTAACCTCGTCCAGCCCCTACACCCCTCCCTATCTCTGTAACCCCCTCCAGTCCCTACACCCCTCCCCATCTCTGTAACCTCACCAAGTCCCTACACCCCTCCCTATCTCTGTAACCTCCTCCAGCCCCTACACCCCTCCCTATCTCTGTAACCCCCTCCAGTCCCTACACCCCTCCGAGATCTCTGTAACCCCCTCCAGCCCCTACACCCCTCCCTATCTCTATAACCTCCTCCAGCCCCTACACCCCTCCCTATCTCTGTAACCTCCCCCAGCCCCTACACCCCTCCCTATCTCTGTAACCTCCTCCAGCCCCTACACCCCTCCCTATCTCTGTAACCTCCTCCAGCCCCTACACCCCTCCCTAGCTCTGTAACCTCCCCCAGCCGCTACACACCTCCCCATCTCTGTAACCTCCTCCAGCCCCTACACCCCTCCCTATCTCTGTAACCTCCTCCAGCCCCTACACCCCTCCCTATCTCTGTAACCTCCCCCAGCCGCTACACACCTCCCCATCTCTGTAACCTCCTCCAGCCCCTACACCCCTCCCCATCTCTGTAACCTCCTCCAGCCCCTACACCCCTCCCTATCTCTGTAACCTCCCCCAGCCCGTACACCCCTCCCTATCTCTGTAACCTCCTCCACCCCCTACACCCCTCCCTATCTCTGTAACCTCCTCCAGCCCCTACACCCCTCCCTATCTCTGTAACCTCCCCCAGCCCGTACACCCCTCCCTATCTCTGTAACCTCCTCCACCCCCTACACCCCTCCCTATCTCTGTAACCCCCTCCAGCCCCTACACCCCTCCCTATCTCTGTAACCTCCTCCAGTCCCTGCACCCCTCCCTATCTCTGTAACCTCCTCCAGCCCCTACACCCCTCCCTATCTCTGTCACTTCCTCCAGCCCCTACACCCCTCCCTATCTCTGTAACCTCCTCCAGCCCCTACACCCCTCCCTATCTCTGTAACCTCCTCCAGCCCCTACACCCCTCCCTATCTCTGTAACCTGCTCCAGTCCCTACACCCCTCCCTATCTCTGTAACCTCCTCCAGCCCCTACACCCCTCCCTATCTCTGTAACCTGCTCCAGTCCCTACACCCCTCCCTATCTCTGTAACCTCCTCCAGCCCCTACACCCCTCCCTATCTCTGTAACCTCCTCCAGCCCCTACACCCCTCCCTATCTCTGTAACCTCCTCCAGTCCCTACACCCCTCCCTATCTCTGTAACCCCCTCCAGCCCCTACACCCCTCCCTATCTCTGTAACCCCCTCCAGCCCCTACACCCCTCCCTATCTCTGTAACCCCCTCCAGCCCCTACACCCCTCCCTTTCTCTGTCACCTCCTCCAGCCCCTACACCCCTCCCTATCTCTGTAACCCCCTCCAGCCCCTACACACCTCCCTATCTCTGTAACCCCCTCCAGCCCCTACACCCCTCCCTATCTCTGTAACCTCCTCCGGCCCCTGCAACCCTCCGAGATCTCTGCACTCCTCCAATGCTGCCCTGTGGTGTGTGCCCTGATTTCCATCTCTGCACCATCGCTGCTCGTGCCTCCATCTGCCCGGTACCCCCAGCTCTGGAACTCCCTCACTGAAGCTCCACACCTCTCTCTCTCTCCTCATTTAAGATGCTCCTTAAAACCTCCCGGTTTGATGCAGCTTCTGGTCACCTCTCGGATCACGATTGTGTTTGATAATTCCCCTGAGATGTGACTCGGGACGTTTGAATACGTTAACGGCACTATATAAATGCAGGGGATTGTTGTTTTACTGACCTTAATGAAGTAGTTTGTCCCACTGACCACTTGTGATTGGTAGGAGAGTGCGTGAAATATTTCACATTTTCTGTCCAGCTCTTTTTCAACATCAGCTTTCAACTGGATAGAGGCACGACAAAAGAGATAGTGTTAACAATTTCTGAGGGAGCCCCACTCTGTCAGACGGGCAGCACTGAGGGAGCACCGCACTGTCGGAGGGGCAGTACTGAGGGAGCCCCGCACTGTCGGAGGGGCAGTACTGAGGGAGTGCCGCACTGTCGGAGGGACAGTACTGAGGGAGCGCCGCACTGTCGGAGGGGCAGTACTGAGGGAGTGCCGCACTGTCGGAGGGGCAGTACTGAGGGAGTGCCGCACTGCGCTGTCGGAGGGGCAGTACTGAGGGAGTGCCGCACTGTCGGAGGGGCAGTACTGAGGGAGTGCCGTACTGCGCTGTCGGAGGGGCAGTGCTGAGGGAGTGCCGCACTGTCGGAGGGGCAGTACTGAGGGAGCGCCGCACTGTCGGAGGGGCAGTACTGAGGGAGTGCCGCACTGTCGGAGGGGCAGTACTGAGGGAGCGCCGCACTGTCGGAGGGGCAGTACTGAGGGAGCGCCGCACTGTCGGAGGGGCAGTACTGAGGGAGCCCCGCACTGTCGGAGGGGCAGTACTGAGGGAGCCCCGCACTGTCGGAGGGGCAGTACTGAGGGAGCCCCGCACTGTCGGAGGGGCAGCATTGAGGGAGCCCTGCACTGTCGGAGGGCCGATTGACACATTCCGGCAGAGGAAGGTGTTTGAGGTAAATGGGTCAACGGTAAGCAAAGATACTCACCGATTGGACAAGCTTCTGAATGTCTACAGTCACTGCCACAGTGGGACCCATGCCCCCAAGAACTGATTGCTGCATGCTCTCACTGTCTCTGTCTCTCTCTCTGTCGCTCTCACTGTCTCTCTCTCTCTCTCTCTCTCTGTTGCTCTCTCTGTCTCTCTCTCTCTCTCTCTCTGTCTCTGTCTCTCTCTCTGTCGCTCTCTCTCTCTCTCTGTCTTCTCTCTTTCTCTCTCAGTCCACAGGCTGACTAACTTTATAACATTTGCCAACTTCCCCTCCCTCCCCTCACAGCGTGACTGAAATCCCTTTCACCACCTCAGCCCCACCCTCAGCCTCTGGGCTATTGTCAGTTCCTGCTGTCCTTGGCCGGGGGATGGGCACCGGAGAACAATTTCAACAGGGAAGGAAATAAAGCTCAAATTGTAAAACAAGAAAGATCACATGGGTGAACTTCAGCAATTCTTCATCCCTGTCTGGAGTAAAAATAAAATGGGGAAGGTGGCTCAACCGTGGCTAACAAGGGAAATGAAGGATAGTGTTAAATCCAAGGAAGAGGCAGATAAATTGGCCAGAAAAAGCAGCAAACCTGAGGACTGGGAGAAATTTAGAATTCAGCAGAGGAGGACAAGGGGTTTAACTAGGAGGGGGAAAATAGAATATGAGAGGAAGCTTGCTGGGAACATAAAAACTGACTGCAAAAGCTCCTATAGATACGGGAAGAGAAAAAGATTAGTGAAGACAAACGGAGGTCCCTTGCAGTCAGAATCAGGTGAATTTATAATGGGGAACAAAGAAATGACAGACCAGTTAAACAAATACTTTGGTTCTGTCTTCACGAAGGAAGACACAAATAACCTTCCGAATGTACTCGGGGACCAAGGGTCAAGTGAGAAGGAGGAACTGAAGGATATCCTTATTAGTCGGGAAATTGTGTTAGGGAAATTGATGGGATTGAAGGCCGATAAATCCCCGGGGCCTGATAGTCTGCATTCCAGAGTACTTAAGGAAGTGGCCCTAGAAATAGTGGATGCATTGGTGATCATTTTCCAACAGTCTATCGACTCTGGATCAGTTCCTGTGGACTGGAGGGTAGCTAATGTAACCCTCATTTTTTAAAAAGGAGGGAGAGAGAAAACTGGGAATTATAGACCGGTTCGCCTGACATCAGCAGTGGGGAAAATGTTGGAATCAATTATTAAATATGAAACAGCAGCGCATTTGGAAAGCAGTGACAGGATTGGTCCAAGTCAGCATGGATTTATGAAAGGGAAATCATGCTTGACAAATCTTCTGGAATTTTTTGAGGATGTAACTAGCAGAGTGGACAAGGGAGAACCAGTGGATGTGGTGTATTTAGAATTTCAAAAGGCTTTTGACAAGGTCCCACACATCGAGTGCAAAATTAAAGCACATGGTATTGGGGGTAATGTACTGACGTGGATAGAGAACTGGTTGTCAGACAGGAAGCAGAGAGTCGGGATAAACGGGTCCTTTTCAGAATGGCAGGCAGTGACTAGTGGAGTGCCGCAGGGCTCAGTGCTGGGACCCCAGCTATTTACAATATACATTAATGATTTAGATGAAGGAATTGAGTGTAATATCTCCCAGTTTGCAGATGACACTAAGCTGGGTGGCAGTGTGAGCTGTGAGGGGGATGCTAAGAGGCTGCAGGGTGACTTGGACAGGTTAGGTGAGTGGGCAAATGCATGGCAGATGCAGTATAATGTGGATAAATGTGAGGTTATCCACTTTGGTGGCAAAAACAGGAAGGCAGAATATTATCTGAATGGTGACAGATTAGGAAAAGGGGAGGTGCAACGAGACCTGGGTGTCATGATACATCAGTCATTGAAAGTTGGCATGCAGGTACAGCAGGCGGTGAAGAAGGCAAATGGTATGTTGGCCTTCATAGCGAGAGGATTTGAGTATAGGAGCAGGGAGGTCTTACTGCAGTTGTACAGGGCCTTGGTGAGGCCACACCTGGAGTATTGTGTACAGTTTTGGTCTCCTAATCTGAGGAAGGACATTCTTGCTATTGAGGGAGTGCAGCGAAGGTTCACCAGACTGATTCCCGGGATGGCTGGACTGACATATGAAGAAAGACTGGATCGACTGGGCTTGTATTCACTGGAGTTTAGAAGAATGAGAGGGGATCTCATAGAAACATATAAAATTCTGACGGGACTGGACAGGTTAGATGCAGGAAGAATGTTCCCGATGTTGGGGAAGTCCAGAACCAGGGCTCACAGTCTAAGGATAAGGGGTAAGCCATTTAGGATCGAGATGAGGAGAAACTTCTTCACCCAGAGAGTGGTGAACCTGTGGAATTCTCTACCACAGAAAGTTGTTGAGGCCAATTCACTAAATATATTCAAAAAGGAGTTAGATGAGGTCCTTACTACTCGGGGGATCAAGGGGTATGGTGAGAAAGCAGGAATGGGGTACTGAAGTTGCATGTTCAGCCATGAACTCATTGAATGGTGGTGCAGGCTAGAAGGGCCGAATGGCCTACTCCTGCACCTATTTTCTATGTTTCTATGTTTCTATGTTTCTCAGTAGGCTGCCATTGCCCACCACGGGGGTGGAAATGGTGCAGCCTGCAAATTTAGTCATGGTTATGGAAGCATTTGAGAGTTAGCAACCGCCCGTCACTGCCCGGCAGATCAAAACCTGGACAAGCCAGGACACCTTATTGTCCCCAGTTAAAAACTGTGTGCTTCACGGGAGCTGGTCCAGTGGCCCAGATGAAATGCAGGAAGAGATAAAGCCGTTCCAGCGGGACAAAGATGAAATGTCTGTACAGGCCTTCTGTGGGGCAATCGAGTAGTGGTCCCCAAGAAGGGCAGAGACACCTTCATCAATGACCTCCACCGTACCCACCCAGGCATCGTAATGATGAAAGCGATAGCCAGATCCCACGTGTGGTGGCCCGGTATCGATGTGGACTTAGAGTCCCGTGTTCACAGATGTAATACATACTCGCAATTAAGCAACGTACCCAGGGAGGCACCGCTAAGTTTATGGTCTTGGTTCTCCAAACCGTGGTCTAGGGTGCACGTAGACTATGCAGGCCCGTTCTTGGGTAAAATGCCCCTTGTGGTTCTAGACGCGTACTCCAAGTGGATTGAATGTGAGATAATGTCGGCTAGCACGTCCGCTGCTGCTACTGAAAGCCTGCGGGCCATGTTTCCTACTCACGGCTTACCCGATGTTCTGGTGAGCGACAACGGGCCATGTTTTACCAGTGCTGAGTTCAAAGAATTCATGACCCGTAGCGGGATCAAACATCACATCTGCCCCGTTTAAACCAGTGTCCAATGGTCAGGCAGAGAGAGCAGTGCAAACCATCAAGCAAGGCTTGAAGAGGGTAACTGAAGGCTCACTGCAGACTCGCCTATCCCGAGTCCTGTTTAGCTACCGCACGAGACCCCACTCGCTCACTGGGATCCCACCTGCTGAACTGCTCATGAAAAGAGCATTTAAGACAAGGCTCTCGATAGTTCACCCTGATCTACATGAACAGGTCGAGAGCAGGCGGCTTCAACAAAGCGCATACCATGATAGCGCAAATGTGTCACGCGAGATTAAAGTCAATGATCCTGTATTTGTATTGAATTATGGACAAGGTCCCAAGTGGCTTCCCGGCACTGTCGTGGCCAAAGAGGGGAGCAGGGTGTTTCGGGTCAAACTTTCAAATGGACTCATTCACCGGAAACACTTGGACCAAATCAAACTCAGATTCACGGACTACCCTGAGCAACCCACCTTGGACCCTATCTTTTTTGACTCCCCAACACACACACCAGTGGCAACCGGCACCACGGTTGACCACGAAGCAGAACCCATCACCACAGCAGCCCAGCAGGGCCCAACACACCAGGCAGCCCAGCAGGGCCCAACACACCAGGCAGCCCAGCAGGGCCCAACATACCAGGCAGCCCAGCCAGGCCCAACACACCAGGCAGCCCAGCAGGGCCCAACACACCAGGCAGCCCAGCAGGGCCCAACACACCAGACAGCCCAGCAGGGCCCAACATACCAGGCAGCCCAGCCAGGCCCAACACACCAGGCAGCCCAGCAGGGCCCAACACACCAAGCAGCCCAGCAGGGCCCAACACACCAGGCAGCCCAGCAGGGCCCAACACACCAGGCAGCCCAGCAGGGCCCAACACACCAGGCAGCCCAGCAGGGCCCAACACACCAGGCAGCCCAGCCAGGCCAGCTGTACAGCAGCCCAGCGAGGGCCCAACAAATGATCCAACAACACCAGCTTTCACACCGAGACGATAAACCAGGGCAAGAAGGGCCCCAGATCGACTCACCTTGTAAATAGTTACACTACTGACACTTTGGGGTGGGGGGGAGTATTGTTATATATGTAAACCTGTATATACCTTGTATAGCCACCAGAGGGCTCATCCCCTGGAGCCCCAAGAGATCCCACAATCCCTTGGGAGCACAGGTATTTAAGGAGGTCTCACAGGTTGGAGAAGCACTCTGGAGACCTGCAATAAAAGACTAAGGTCACACTTTACTTTGAGCTCACAGTGTTCAGTCTGACTCTTTCTCCATACACAACAGTATGTAACAAGCCCAGCATGAGAGGTGGCGGTCTTGCATTTAGTTTTGAGGAATGAAGCTGGCCAGATGTTAAGGGGTATTAGTGGGGGAGTGCATCCGGGAGGGCGCTGAGCACCTCGAGTCTCGTCGCCGAGAGCGTGCAGAGACCAAGCGCAGGCAGCGGAAGGAGCGTGCGGCAAACCAGTCCCAACGTCTGTCTGTCCCACCTGTGACAGGGACTGTGGTTCACATATTGGACTGTTCAGCCACCCGAGAACTCACTGTTAGAGTGGGAGCAAGTCTTCCTCGATTCCCAGGGACTGTCTCTGATGTGTGAGGAGGACACAAAAAATCTGCAAAGGGACACAGACAGGCTCAGTGAGTGGGCAAAAAGTTGTCAGATGGAGTATAATGTGGGAAAGTGTGAGGTCACGCACTTTGGCAGAAAAAAAATCAAAGAGCAAGTTATTATTTAAATGGAGAAAGATTGCAAAGTGCCGCAGTACAGCGGGACCTGGGGGTTACTTGTACATGAAACACAAAAGGTTAGTATGCAGGTACAGCAAGTGATCAGGAAGGGCCAATGGTATCTTGGAATACAATCTTGGAACCAATATAACTTTCGCAAGACTTCCCTGCCGATACTCTCCGCAGTTGAGAAGAATGAGAGGGGATCCCATTGAAACACACACAGTTCTGAGGGGGATTGATCGGGTGGATGCAGGGAGGGTGTTTGCCCCCGGGCTGGGGAGTCTAGAACCAGGGGTCACAGTCTCAGGATAAGGGGGTGGCCATTTAGGACTGAGATGAGGAGGAATTTCTTCACTCAGAGGGGTGGTGAATCTTTGGGATACCCTGCCCCAGAGAGCTGTGGATGTTCAGTCGTTGAGTACATTCAAGGCCGAGATCGATAGATTTTTGGATATTCAGGGAATCGAGGGATCGGGCGGGTTAGTGGAGTTGGGGTCTCAGGTCAGCCGTGATCTCATTGAATGGCGGAGCAGGCTCGAGGGGCCGAATGGCCGACTCCTGCTCCTAATTCTTATGTTCTTATCACTGCTGACATTAGCGCCAATCACATCAACGATCACAGCACGGAAGCAAGTTTGTAACACTGGTGTGGAAAGGATGTTGCAAGTGGCATTGAGGCGCGGTGAACCACGACTGATGTAACTGCGTGGTGTCCTTGGGCAACTACGGATGTTAACACAACGAGTCTTACCCTGGCTGGACAGCAGGCTCCTGTAAACAGGGGATAGGGGAGAGGGAGAGAGCTGTGCAGGATCCCACGGACACGTGTGGAAGAGATCTCCCCGGTGTCCCAGCCTCCAATATCTATCCCCCAACTAACGCCACTGAAACACACGATCGGCTCACTTATCACATCGCGACATGCGTGGGACGCTAGAGTCAGCAGTGGCTCAGCGGGCAGCAATCCCGACTCTGAATTGTGGGTTCGAGTCCCACTCCAGGGACCTGAGCCCAAAACAAATCGAGGCTGACACTCCAAGGTAGTGCTGAGGGAGTGCCGCACTGTCGGAGGGGCAGTACTGAGGGAGTGCCGCACTGTCGGAGGGGCAGTACTGAGGGAGCCCCGCACTGTCGGAGGGGCAGTGCTGAGGGAGTGCCACACTGTCGGAGGGGCAGTACTGAGGGAGTGTCGCACTGTCTGAGGGGCAGTACTGAGGGAGTGTCGCACTGTCGGAGGGGCAGTACTGAGGGAGCGCCACACTGTCGGAGGGGCAGTGCTGAGGGAGTGCCACACTGTCGGAGGGGCAGTACTGAGGGAGTGTCGCACTGTCTGAGGGGCAGTACTGAGGGAGTGTCGCACTGTCGGAGGGGCAGTACTGAGGGAGTGTCACACTGTCAGAGGGGCAGTACTGAGGGAGTACCGCACTGTCAGAGTGGCAGTACTGAGGGAGTACCGCACTGTCGGAGGGGCAGTACTGAGGGAGTACCGCACTGTCGGAGGGGCAGTACTGAGGGAGCGCTGTACTGTCGGAGGGGCGGTACTGAGGGAGTGCCGTACTGTCGGAGGGACAGTACTGAGGGAGCTCCGCACTGTCGGAGGGGCAGTACTGAGGGAGAGCTGCACTGTCGGAGGGGCAGTACTGAGGGAGCGCTGCACTGTCGGAGGGGCAGTACTGAGGGAGTGCCGCACTGTCTGAGGGGCAGTATGAGGGAGCGCTGCACTGTCGGAGGGGCAGTACTGAGGGAGTACCGCACTGTCGGAGGGGCAGTACTGAGGGAGCACCACACTGTCGGAGGGGCAGTACTGAGGGAGTGCCGTACTGTCGGAGGGGCAGTACTGAGGGAGCACCGCACTGTCGGAGCGGAAGTACTGAGGGAGTGCCGCACTGTCGGAGGGGCAGTACTGAGGGAGCGCCACACTGTCGGAGGGGCAGTGCTGAGGGAGTGCCACACTGTCGGAGGGGCAGTACTGAGGGAGTGTCGCACTCTCTGAGGGGCAGTACTGAGGGAGTGTCGCACTGTCGGAGGGGCAGTACTGAGGGAGTGTCACACTGTCAGAGGGGCAGTACTGAGGGAGTACCGCACTGTCAGAGGGGCAGTACTGAGGGAGTACCGCACTGTCGGAGGGGCAGTACTGAGGGAGTACCGCACTGTCGGAGAGGCAGTACTGAGGGAGCGCTGTACTGTCGGAGGGGCGGTACTGAGGGAGTGCCGTACTGTCGGAGGGGCAGTACTGAGGGAGCTCCGCACTGTCGGAGGGGCAGTACTGAGGGAGAGCTGCACTGTCGGAGGGGCAGTACTGAGGGAGCGCTGCACTGTCGGAGGGGCAGTACTGAGGGAGTGCCGCACTGTCTGAGGGGCAGTATGAGGGAGCGCTGCACTGTCGGAGGGGCAGTACTGAGGGAGTACCGCACTGTCGGAGGGGCAGTACTGAGGGAGTGCCGTACTGTCGGAGGGGCAGTACTGAGGGAGTGTTGCACTGTCGGAGGGGCAGTACTGAGGGAGTGCCGTACTGTCGGAGGGGCAGTACTGAGGGAGCACCGCACTGTCGGAGCGGAAGTACTGAGGGAGCGCCGCACTGTCGGAGGGGCAGTACTGAGGGAGTGCCGCACTGTCGGAGGGGCAGTACTGAGGGAGGGCCGCACTGTCGGAGGGGCAGTACTGAGGGAGTGCCGCACTGTCGGAGGGGCAGTACTGAGGGAGTGCCGCACTGTCGGAGGGGCAGTACTGAGGGAGTGCCGCACTGTTGGAGGGGCAGTACTGAGGGAGTGCCGCACTGTCGGAGGGGCAGTACTGAGGGAGTGCCGCACTGTCGGAGGGGCAGTAATTAAAGTAAATGAGTTGACGGCACAAATCATTACAAATGGGTATGATTTGGTGGCCATTACAGAAACGTGGTTGCAGGGTGGCCAAGACTGGGAATTAAATATCCAGGGGTATCTGACAATTGGGAAGGATGGACAAGTACTTTGGTTCGGTATTCACGAAGGAGGACACAAACAACCTTCCAGATATAAAAGGGGTCGGAGGGTCTAGTAAGGAGGAGGAACTGAGGGAAATCTTTATTAGTCAGGAAATTGTGTTGGGGAAATTGATGGGATTGAAGGCCGATAAATCCCCAGGGCCTGATGGACTGCATCCCAGAGTACTTAAGGAGGTGGCCTTGGAAATAGCGGATGCATTGACAGTCATTTTCCAACATTCCATTGACTCTGGATCAGTTCCTATGGAGTGGAGGGTAGCCAATGTAACCCCACTTTTTAAAAAAGGAGGGAGAGAGAAAACAGGGAATTATAGACCGGTCAGCCTGACCTCAGTAGTGGGTAAAATGATGGAATCAATTATTAAGGATGTCATAGCAGCGCATTTGGAAAGAGGTGACATGATAGGTCCAAGTCAGCATGGATTTGTGAAAGGGAAATCATGCTTGACAAATCTTCTGGAATTTTTTGAGGATGTTTCCAGTAAAGTGGACAAAGGAGAACCAGTTGATGTGGTATATTTGGACTTTCAGAAGGCTTTCGACAAGGTCCCACACAAGAGATTAATGTGCAAAGTTAAAGCACATGGGAATGGGGGTAGTGTGCTGACGTGGATTGAGAACTGGTTGTCAGACAGGAAGCAAAGAGTAGGAGTAAATGGGGTCTTTTCAGAATGGCAGGCAGTGACTAGTGGGGTACCGCAAGGTTCTGTGCTGGGGCCCCAGCTGTTTACATTGTACATTGATGAATTAGTCGAGGGGATTAAATGTCGTATATCCAAATTTGCGGATGACACTAAGTTGGGTGGCAGTGTGAGCTGTGAGGAGGATGCTATGAGGCTGCAAAGTGACTTGGATAGGTTAGGTGAGTGGGCAAATGCATGGCAGATGAAGTATAATGTGGATAAATGTGAGGTTATCCACTTTGGTGGTAAAAACAGAGAGACAAACTATTATCTGAATGGTGACAGATTAGGAAAAGGGGAGGTGCAACGAGACCTGGGTGTCATGGTACATCAGTCATTGAAGGTTGGCATGCAGGTACAGCAGGCGGTGAAGTAAGCAAATGGCATGTTGGCCTTCATAGCGAGAGGATTTGAGTACAGGGGCAGGGAGGTGTTGCTACAGTTGTACAGGGCCTTGGTGAGGCCACACCTGGAATATTGTGTACAGTTTTGGTCTCCTAATCTGAGGAAGGACATTCTTGCTATTGAGGGAGTGCAGCGAAGGTTCACCAGACTGATTCCCGGGATGGCGGGACTGACCTATCAAGAAAGACTGAATCAACTGGGCTTGTATTCACTGGAGTTCAGAAGAATGAGAGGGGACCTCATAGAAACGTTTAAAATTCTGACGGGTTTAGACAGGTTAGATGCAGGAAGAATGTTCCCAATGTTGGGGAAGTCCAGAACCAGGGGTCACAGTCTAAGGATAAGGGGTAAGCCATTTAGGACCGAGATGAGGAGAAACTTCTTCACCCAGAGAGTGGTGAACCTGTGGAATTCTCTACCACAGAAAGTAGTTGAGGCCAATTCACTAAATATATTCAAAAGGGAGTTAGATGAAGTCCTTACTACTCGGGGGATCAAGGGGTATGGTGAGAAAGCAGGAATGGGGTACTGAAGTTTCATGTTCAGCCATGAACTCATTGAATGGTGGTGCAGGCTAGAAGGGCCGAATGGTCTGCTCCTGCACCTATTTTCTATGTTTCTATGTTTCTAAGAAGGGAAAGGAGGTGGGGTAGCTCTGTTAATAAAGGATGATATCAGGGCAGTTGTGAGAGATGATATTGGCTTTAATGAACAAAATGTTGAATCATTGTGGGTGGAGATTAGAGATAGTAAGGGGAAAAAGTCACTGCTGGGCGTAGTTTATAGGCCCCCAAATAATAACTTCACGGTGGGGCGGGCAATAATCAAGGGAATAATGGAGGCATGTGAAAAAGGAATGGCAGTAATCATGGGGGATTTTAACCGACATATCGATTGGTCAAATCAAATAGCACGGAGGAATTCATAGAATGCATACGGGATTGTTTCTTAGAACAGTATGTTACAGAACCTAATGTAATGTAACATCTCTGGTTAAAAAAGGGGGCAGACAAAAGGCAGGTAACTATAGGCCGGTTAGTTTAACATCTGTAGTGGGGAAAATGCTTGAAGCTATCATTAAGGAAGAAATAGCGGGACATCTAGATAGGAATAGTGCAATCAAGCAGACACAGCATGGATTCATGAAGGGGAAATCATGTTTAACTAATTTACTGGAATTTTTTGAGGATATAACAAGCATGGTGGATAGAGGTGTACCGATGGATGTGGTGTATTTAGATTTACAAAAGGCATTCGATAAGGTGCCACACAAAAGGTTACTGCAGAAGATAAAGGTACGCGGAGTCAGAGGAAATGTATTAGCATGGATAGAGAATTGGCTGGCGAACAGAAAGCAGAGAGTCGGGATAAATGGGTCCTTTTCGGGTTGGAAATCAGTGGTTATTGGTGTGCCACAGGGATCAGTGCTAGGACCACAACTGTTTACAATATACATAGATGACCTGGAAGAGGGGACAGAGTGTAGTGTAACAACATTTGCAGATGACACAAAGATTAGTGGGAAAGCGAGTTGTGTAGAGGACACAGAGAGGCTGCAAAGAGATTTGTATAGGTTAAGCGAGTGGGCTAAGGTTTGACAGATGGAATACAATGTCGGAAAATGTGAGGTCATCCACCTTGGGAAAAAAAACAGTAAAAGGGAATATTATTTGAATGGGGAGAAATTACAACATGCTGAGGTGCAGAGGGACCTGGGGGTCCTTGTGCATGAATCCCAAAAAGTTAGTTTGCAGGTGCAGCAGGTAATCAGGAAGACGAATGGGATGTTGACCTTCATTGCGAGAGGGATGGAGTACAAAAGCAGGGAGGTCCTGCTGCAACTGTACAGGGTATTGGTGAGGCCGCACCTGGAGTACTGCGTGCAGTTTTGGTCACCTTACTTAAGGAAGGATATACTGGCTTTGGAGGGGGTACAGAGACGATTCACTAGGCTGATTCCGGAGATGAGGGGGTTACCTTATGATGATAGATTGAGTAGACTGGGTCTTTACTCGTTGGAGTTCAGAAGGATGAGGGATGATCTTATAGAAACATTTAAAATAATGAAAGGGACAGACAAGATAGAGGCAGAGAGGTTGTTTCCACTGGTCGGGGAGACTAGAACTAGGGGGCACAGCCTCAAAATACAGGGGAGCCAATTTAAAACCGAGTTGAGAAGGAATTTCTTCTCCCAGAGGGTTGTGAATCTGTGGAATTCTCTGCCCAAGGAAGCAGTTGAGGCTAGCTCATTGAATGTATTCAAGTCACAGATAGATAGATTTTTAACCAATAAGGGAATTAAGGGTTACGGGGAGCGGGCGGGTAAGTGGAGCTGAGTCCACGACCAGATCAGCCATGATTTATTGAATGGCGGAGTAGGCTCCAGGGGCTAGATGGCCTACTCCTGTTCCTAATTCTTATGTTCTTTGTTCTTATGAGACTGAGGGGGAGAGAGAGAGAGACTGAGGCGGAGAGAGAGAGCCTGAGGGGGAGAGAGAGAGACTGAAAGGGAGAGAGAGAGAGACTGAGGGGGAGCGAGAGAGACTGAGGGGGGAAGAGAGAGAGACTGAGAGAGAGAGAGACTGAGGGGGAGAGAGAGAGACTGAGGGGGGGAGAGAGAGAGACTGAGAGAGAGAGAGAGAGAGACTGAGGGGGAGAGAGTGAGAGACTGAGGGGGAGAGAGAGAGAGAGAGGGGGAGAGAGAGAGAGATAGACTGATGCGGAGAGAGAGAGACTGAGGGGGAGAGAGAGAGACTGAAAGGGAGAGAGAGAGAGACTGAGGGGGAGAGAGAGAGAGAGACTGAGGGGGGGAGAGAGAGACTGAGGGGGAGGGAGAGAGACTGAAGGGGAGAGAGAGAGAGAGACTGAGGGAGAGAAAAAGAGAGACTGAGGGAGAGAGAGAGACTGAGGGGGAGAGAGAGAGACTGAGGGGGAGAGAGAGAGAGACTGAGGGCGAGAGAGAGAGACTGAGGGAGAGAGAGAGAGAGAGAGACTGAGGGGAGAGGGAGAGACTGAGGGGGAGAGAGAGAGAGAGATTGAGGGGGAGAGAGAGAGAGAGAGACTGAGGGAGAGAAAAAGAGAGACTGAGGGAGAGAGAGAGACTGAGGGGGAGAGAGAGAGAGACTGAGGGGGAGAGAGAAAGACAGACTGAGGGGGAGAGAGAGAGAGACTGAGGGGGAGAGAGAGAGAGACTGAGAGGGAGAAAGAGAGAGAGACTGAGGGGAAGAGAGAGAGACTAGGGGGGGAGAGAGAGAGAGAGACTGAGGTGGGAGAGAGAGAGACTGAGGGGGAGAGAGGGAGAGAGACTGAGGGGGAGAGGGAGAGAGACTGAGGGGGAGAGAGAGAGAGAGAGAGAGAGAGAGACTGAGGGGGAGAGAGAGAGACTGAGGTGGAGAGAGAGAGAGACTGAGGGAGAGAGAGAGAGACTGAGGGGGGAGAGAGAGAGAGACTGAGGGGGAGAGAGAGAGAGACTGAGGGGGAGAGAGAGAGAGAGAGACTGAGGCGGAGAGAGAGAGAGAGGGGGGGAGAGAGAGAGAGAGAGACTGAGGCGGAGAGAGAGAGACTGAGGGGGAGAGAGGGAGACTGAAAGGGAGAGAGAGAGAGAGACTGAGGGGGAGCGAGAGAGACTGAGGGGGGTAGAGAGAGAGACTGAGGGGGAGAGAGAGAGACTGAGGGGGAGAGAGAGAGACTGAGGGGGGGAGAGAGAGACTGAGGGGGGGAGAGAGAGAGACTGAGAGAGAGAGAGAGAGAGACTGAGGGGGAGAGAGAGAGACTGAGGGGGGGAGAGAGAGAGACTGAGAGAGAGAGAGAGAGACTGAGGGGGAGAGAGAGAGAGACTGAGGGGGAGAGAGAGAGAGAGAGGGGGAGAGAGAGAGAGAGAGACTGAGGCGGAGAGAGAGAGAGAGACTGAGGGGGAGAGAGAGAGACTGAAAGGGAGAGAGAGAGAGACTGAGGGGGAGAGAGAGAGACTGAGGGGGAGAGAGAGAGACTGAGGGGGAGAGAGAGAGAGAGAGACTGAGGGGGAGAGGGAGAGACTGAGGGGGAGAGAGAGAGAGACTGAGGGGGAGAGAGAGAGACTGAGGGGAGAGAGAGAGAAACTGAGGGGGAGAGAGGGAGAGAGAGAGAGACTGAGGGGGAGAGAGAAAGACAGACTGAGGGGGAGAGAGAGAGAGACTGAGGGGGAGAGAGAGAGAGACTGAGAGGGAGAAAGAGAGAGAGACTGAGGGGAAGAGAGAGAGACTGAGGGGGGAGAGAGAGAGAGAGACTGAGGTGGGGAGAGAGAGAGACTGAGGGGGAGAGAGGGAGAGAGACTGAGGGGGAGAGGGAGAGAGACTGAGGGGGAGAGAGAGAGAGAGAGGAGAGAGAGACTGAGGGGGAGAGAGAGAGACTGAGGTGGAGAGAGAGAGAGACTGAGGGAGAGAGAGAGACTGAGGGGGGAGAGAGAGAGAGACTGAGGGGGAGAGAGAGAGAGACTGAGGGGGGAGAGAGAGAAGAGAGACTGAGGCGGAGAGAGAGAGAGAGAGGGAGAGAGAGAGAGAGAGAGAGAGACTGAGGCGGAGAGAGAGAGACTGAGGGGGAGAGTGGGAGAGACTGAGAGAGAGAGAGAGAGACTGAGGGGGAGAGAGAGAGACTGAGGGGGGAGAGAGAGAGACTGAGAGAGAGAGAGAGAGACTGAGGGGGAGAGAGAGAGAGACTGAGGGGGAGAGAGAGAGAGAGAGGGGGAGAGAGAGAGAGAGAGACTGAGGCGGAGAGAGAGAGACTGAGGGGGAGAGAGAGAGACTGAAGGGAGAGAGAGAGAGACTGAGGGGGGAGAGAGAGAGACTGAGGGGGAGAGAGAGAGACTGAGGGGGAGAGAGAGAGAGACAGACTGAGGGAGAGAAAAAGAGAGACTGAGGGAGAGAGAGAGACTGAGGGGGAGAGAGAGAGACTGAGGGGGAGAGAGAGAGAGACTGAGGGGGAGAGAGAGACTGAGGGGGAGAGAGAGAGACTGAGGGGGAGAGAGAGAGAGACTGAGGGCGAGAGAGAGAGACTGAGGGGGAGAGAGAGAGAGAGAGACTGAGGGGGAGAGGGAGAGACTGAGGGGGAGAGAGAGAGAGACTGAGGGGGAGAGAGAGAGACTGAGGGGAAGAGAGAGAGAAACTGAGGGGGAGAGAGGGAGAGAGAGAGAGACTGAGGGGAGAGGGAGAGACTGAGGTGGAGAGAGGGAGAGAGACTGAGGGGGGAGAGAGAGAGACTGAGGGGGAGAGAGGGAGAGAGACTGAGGGGGAGAGGGAGAGAGACTGAGGGCGAGAGAGAGAGAGAGAGAGAGAGAGACTGAGGGAGAGAGGGAGAGACTGAGGGGGAGAGAGAGAGAGACTGAGGGGAGAGGGAGAGACTGAGGGGGAGAGAGAGACTGAGGGGGAGAGAGGGAGAGAGACTGAGGGGGAGAGAGAGAGACTGAGGCGGAGAGAGAGAGAGACTGAGGGGCAGAGAGAGAGAGACTGAGGGGGAGAGGGAGAGACTGAGGGGGGAGAGAGAGAATGAGGGGGAGAGAGGGAGAGAGACTGAGGGGGAGAGGGAGAGAGACTGAGGGGGAGAGAGAGAGAGAGACAGTGGGAGAGAGAGAGAGAGAGACTGAGGGGGAGAGAGAGAGAGAGACTGAGGGGGAGAGAGAGAGACTGAGGCAGAGAGAGAGAGAGAGAGAGACTGAGGGGGAGAGAGAGAGAGAGAGAGAGAGAGAGAGAGACTGAGGGGGAGAGAGAGAGAGACTGAGGCAGAGAGAGAGAGACTGAGGGGGGAGAGAGAGAGAGAGAGTGAGGGGGAGAGAGAGAGACTGACGGGGAGAGAGAGGGAGACTGAGGCAGAGAGAGAGACTGAGGGGGAGAGAGAGAGAGAGAGTGAGGGGGAGAGAGAGAGACTGAGGGGGAGAGAGAGAGACTGAGGGAGAGAGAGAGACTGAGGGGGAGAGAGAGAGACTGAGGGGGAGAGAGAGAGACTGAGGGGGAGAGAGAGACTGAGGGGAGAGAGAGAGAGACTGAGGTGGAGAGAAAGACTGAGGGGGAGAGAGAGAGACTGAAAGGGAGAGAGAGAGAGACTGAGGGAGAGAGAGAGAGACTGAGGGGGAGAGAGAGAGAGAGACTGAGGGGGAGAGAGAGAGAAGAGACTGAGGGGAGAAAAAAGAGAGACTGAGGGAGAGAGAGTGACTGAGGGGGGAGAGAGAGAGACTGAGGGGAGAGAGAGAGACTGAGGGGGAGAGAGAGAGAGACTGAGGGGGAGAGAGAGAGAGAGACTGAGGGAGAGAGAAAAGAGAGACTGAGGGAGAGAGAGAGACTGAGGGGAGAGAGAGAGAGACTGAGGGGGTGAGAGAAAGACAGACTGAGGGGGGAGAGAGAGAGACTGAGGGGGAGAGAGAGAGAGACTGAGGGGGAGAAGAGAGAGAGACTGAGGGGAAGAGAGAGAGAGACTGAGGGGGGGAGAGAGAGAGAGACTGAGGTGGGAGAGAGAGAGACTGAGGGGGAGAGAGGGAGAGAGACTGAGGGGGAGAGGGAGAGAGAGACTGAGGGGGAGAGAGAGAGAGAGAGAGAGACTGAGGGGGAGAGAGAGACTGAGGTGGGAGAGAGAGAGAGACTGAGGGGAGAGAGAGAGACTGAGGGGGAGAGAGAGAGAGAGACTGAGGGGGAGAGGGAGAGAGACTGAGGGGAGAGAGAGAGAGAGAGACTGAGGGGGAGAGAGAGACTGAGGGTGGAGAGAGAGAGAGACTGAGGGGTAGAGAGAGAGACTGAGGGGAGAGAGGGAGAGAGACTGAGGGGAGAGGGAGAGAGACTGAGGGGGAGAGAGAGAGAGACTGAGGGGGAGAGAGAGAGAGACTGAGGGGGAGAGAGAGAGAGACTGAGGGGGAGAGAGAGAGAGAGAGACTGAGGCGGAGAGAGAGAGAGAGAGGGGGAGAGAGAGAGAGAGAGACTGAGGCGGAGAGAGAGAGACTGAGGGGGAGAGAGGGAGACTGAAAGGGAGAGAGAGAGAGACTGAGGGGGAGCGAGAGAGACTGAGGGGGGAGAGAGAGAGACTGAGGGGGAGAGAGAGAGACTGAGGGGGAGAGAGAGAGACTG
>NW_027252034.1:0-31874 GCF_044704955.1 Pristiophorus japonicus | reverse complement strand
GGCGCGGAGCGCGGAGGTCGGGTCAGGTCGGGGGGGGGCGCAGAGGTCGGGTCGCCGGGGGGCGGAGCAGAGGTCAGGTCGCCGGGGGAGCGGAGGGGCCGGGTCGCCGGGGGGGGGGGGGAGGGGTGGGGCGGAGTTGGGGGAGCGGAGGTCAGGTCACCGGGGTGGGGTGGGGAGAGCAAGGGTCGGGTCCGGTCCGGGGAGCGGGAGTCAAGTCGGGTCGGGTGGGAGGTGAGCTTTATCCACGCAGCCCCAGTGAGGCCATTCGACCAGGGCTAGGGGCTGCATGCTTCGGGCCCCTCCCACACAGTTTTGGGTGCCTGGAGCTACTGCACATGCACGCCCACTGTAGCGCATGTGCAGAGGTCCTGGCACTGTTTTCAGCACAGGGACCTGGCTCCGCCCCCCCACAGCTCCTGCTGCGCCGCGCCCAGCTCCAGAGGACCTGCAGGGAGCCGGAGAATAGGTGAGGTTTTTTTAGGCGCACTTTGTGACACGAAATACGGGCGTCTAGGTCTGGGCTGCGCCGTTTTAAGCATGGCCCGAAACTTGGGCCCATAGTTTCCTGCTTTTTGTCTGCCTCCTTTTTTTAAATAGGGCATTACATTTGCAGTTTTCCAATCTGCTGGGACCTCCCTAGAATCCAGGGAATTTTGGTAAATTACAACCAATGCATCCACTATCCCTGCCGCTACTTCTCTCAAGACCCTAGGATACAAGCCATCAGGTCCAGGGGATTTATCCGCCTTCAGTCCAATTACCTTACTGAGTACCACCTCCTTAGTGATTGTGATTGTGTTAAGTTCCTTCCCCCCTATAGCCCCTTGACTATCCACTGTTGGGATATTTTTAGTGTCCTCTACCATAAAGACTAATACAAAATATTTGTTCAGAGTTTCTGGCAGCTCCATGTTCCCCATCACTAATTCCCCGGTCTCGTCCTCCAAGGGACCAACATTTACTTTAGCTACTCTTTTCCTTTTTATATACCTGTAGAAACTCTTGCTATCTGTTTTTATATTTCATACTAGTTTACTTTCATAGTCTATCTTGCCTTTCTTAATCATTTTTTTAGTCATTCTTTGCTGGCTTTTAAAAGCTTCCCAATCCTCTGTCCTTCCACTAGTTTTGGCCACTTTGTATGCCCTTGTTTTTAATTGCATACCATCTTTTATTTCTTCAGTTAGCCACAAATGGCATTCTTTTCTTTTACACCCTTTCCTCCTCACTGAAATATATTTTTCTTGAGAGTTATGAAATATCTCCTTAAATGTACGTCACTGTTCATCAATCATCCTACACTTTAATCTATTTTCCCAGTCCATTTTAGCCAACTCTGCCCTCATACCTTTGTAGCCTTCTTTATTTAAGCTAAGTACGCTGGTTTGAGATCCAACTTTCTTGCCCATCACCTGAATTTGAAATTCAACCATGCTATGGTCACTCGTTCCAAGGGGATCCTTTACTAGGAGATTGTTTATTAATCCTGTCTCATTACACAGGACCAGATCTAAGATAGTCTGCCCCTGGTTGGTTCCATTACATACTGCTCAAGGAACCCATCCCTTATGCACTCTATGAACTCTTCCTCAAGGCTATCCTGACCAATTTGATTTGTCCAATCAATATGGAGGTTAAAATCACCCATGATTATTGCTGTTCCCTTTTTACAAGCCCCCACTATTTCTTGGTTTATACTCTGACCAACAGAGTTGCGACTGTTAGGGGGCCTATACACTATGCCCACCAGTGACTTTTTCCCCTTATTATTCCTTATCTTCACCCAAACTGTTTCAACATCCTGATCATTTGAGCCAATATCGTTTCTCATTATTGCAGTGATTCCATCCTTTATCAACAGAGCTACCCCACCTCCTTTTCCTTTCTGTCTGTCCTTCTGAATTGTCAAGTACCCCTGAATGTTTAGTTCCCATGGACCTATGCACATGAAGTTTCGCCAGACTCAGGAGCAGATGGATTCAAGTGCCAGTGCTGAGCAATGCTGGAATCCAATAGCACAGAATAAAATGGCATAGGTGGCCTCATCTCAGCCAACTGATTCCTGCTGGGGAACAATCTGCTGCAGTCACGGGGGGGGTTTGTTCCTCTCTTTCTAGTCATATTCTCAGTTCCAACAAATTATGCAGAGCCATGGAACAAGTGAATGCATTCAAATGAGGAACAAATTAAAATGTAGATGTGATACTTGGGGAATTTCTGTCCTTAAGAAAAAAAATGCTACAGTCAAAATGGAGGATGGCCGCTGTTACAAGATGAATCATAAACACTCGATCGTTGGGAAACAGATAATGGATTTCTCTTAGATGGTTGGAGTGGGAAAATGTGTTCAAAGTATCCTCAACCTTGAGGCAAAATTGAAAGATTTGTCGAACATACTTGGCTTTGAGAGTATTTAAATACAGCTCATTTAAATCTACATAAGATCCAGTGTGTTTTAATCTCTAAAATTAATTTTGATTCAGTTCAACACAAAAGCCAAATTAACTGAAAAATCAAACATTGGAAAATGATGAATGCTATACTTAAATTACTGCACAAGCAATTCCTTTCCAAAGTCGAATTCAATGATGCATTGGCACCACCAAACCACAACCCAATATATTTCAGCCACTAGGGTAGTAGGGCTACCAGTCTTTCCCTTTAAGAGACCTGCCATATTAGTTCAAAATAACAATAGTTTTGTCAAATGCTGTTACTCCTACCCTCAGAAACTGGCAACAGTAATTTCCCCAGCAACATGCCAATCCGGGAAGCTTTAACACTAGGACCTGAAAATACTGAGAATGTTGAAGGCTTCAGGTAACTTTTCTCATTGTAAGTCATCATCATCATAGGCAGTCCCTTGGAATCGAGGAAGATTTGCTTCCACTCTAAAAATGAGTCCTTAGGTGGCTGAACAGTCCAATACAAGAACCACAGTCCCTGTCACAGGTGGGACAAATAGTGTTGAGGGAAAGGGTGGGTGGGATTGGTTTGCCGCACACTCTTTCTGCTGCCGGCACTTGATTTCTGCATGCTCTTGGCGATGAGACTCGAGGTGCTCAGCGCCCTCCCGGATGCACTTCCTCCACTTAGGGCGGTCTTTGGCCAGGGACTCCCAGGTATCAGTGGGGATGTTGCACTTTATCAGGGAGGCTTTGAGGGTGTCCTTGTAATGTTTCCTCTGCCCACCTTTGGCTCGTTGCCATGAAGGAGTTCAGAGTAGAGCGCTTGCTTTGGGAGTCTCGTGTCTGGCATGCAAACAATGTGGCCTACCCAGCGGAGCTGATCAAGTGCGGTCAATGCTTCAATGCTGGGGATGTTGGCCTGGTCGAGGACGCTAACGTTGGTGCATCTGTCCTCCCAGGGGATCATCGTAAGCGTGTTAGTATTGATTAGTAACATTTTGTTCGGGAGGGCCACTAAACCTAAGCTGTAGAGTAATCATAGCTCCTGACACTTACAACTTAATAAGGGGGAGCGCACTGCACTAGCTTTGAGAAAGAGATCATGCTCAGAAACAGATATGCCTCTTAGTGACAGTCAGCAGTCTAAATATAGTTACAGCCTAACACCTGCACAATATATAGTCCTGATGAGTCATACCCACAAGCCTAATTAAACTATGTAAAACGAGGTCAAGTTGTGCTGTACAAACCAATCACAATTTAGAGTTGAATAAAGTGAATATTTTCTCAGCTACCCCCTTAAAGGTCAAGTAACAATTCTGGCACTGTCCTGGTAATGTGTGCATTATTACATTCCTAACTGCACCTTCCACCATTATTCTGAAAAGACGTCATCCAAAATGCTTTTGTTCAGGCAGCAAATTGTTTGCTTATGTCATCTAGAGTGCTGTCCAGTTATGACAGACTTATCTATTTAAAGCAAATACCATAAGTTTAATAGTGCAAGACTACAATCTTATTCTAAAAGATTTCTTAAAACAGACAAGAGCAAGCACAGATCCCAGCTGCTAATGTAGTAACACATTAAATTACAGTATACAGAGTGCGGCTGTCATGTAAAATATACAGAGGGTGCAAGCTGGGCAGCAGCCATACTACATTTTTGTGCGATGGGATCCCAATCAGCCTGTTAGTTATGCTAGTTTCAATTGCAAATAGTATTAAATCTTGTTTCAATGTTCATTGTCCTGAGTTTCATCCAGTGTATTACTTCATTTTATTTAAACATATATATATATATACACCTCATACATAATCTAAAGACAGAAATATGTACTTTGTTTTCAGGTTCATGGAATGTAATTGAGTACTTTGATGTGACCCCAAGGCAGTGACTCAGGAAGTGTACTGTCTAGCCTGTGTGGCACCATTCACTGTGACTCATTTGGGCTGGTTTGGGACAATGAATTCAGCTACTGAAGGAAGTTCTTCACTAGGAGGGGTTAGGGTGGGGAAAGATCAGAGAGAGAGAGACCTGGGCAAGGCTAAAATTGCCTGCCCCTCCCAACACATACACTTACATACATTTTCAATTTTTACATGGTGTGATTGATAAGTGAATTGAGTATGTACAAGGAAAATGTCTGAGAGGAACGGTAGTTGGTGAAGCACCAACTGTGTGTTGTGACTAAATTCCTCACATGCATCAGTGGGTGACTCGGTTTGAGACTGTTCAGAAATAGTCCTAATTGAGATGTTATATCAGAGATGTTATCCTATTACTCTATTACATGGTATAATTAAACCTGCCATACAACAACTGTTATTTTTCAGAAATCCTGTTTCTTAGAGTAATAATGACTTAGGTAAACTTCAGTAGACTGATAAATTATAAGATTAGCATTCACAAAGAGGAGAATGGAAGTGTGCACTGTAAAACTGCATATGGAACAGAAATGATCCAGATTAATATGTACTTATTGTAATAGAATGAACAGGGCAAAATTAAGACTTAAAAAAAATACTTCCACCTTGTTAATTCCTGACACCAGTCACCTCTCCCCAGTAGAAAAGATTGCTCGAGGATCTGCTCCCAGGCCTTTGTCAATAGTGAGCCTGCCACAAAGGAAAAAGTTACTTTTCTGTTAATTCTCCCTTCCTCTCAGTGGGAAAATGTTTTCAGCATAAAATGTCAAATCAGTTCTCACTGTCATCCATCCCATCAGGCCTGCTTCCCAGTTCTTAGGCAATAACATTCTTGAATGAATATTTTGATCCCTGGCTTTAAATTATCTGCTTAGAAACATGCAAAAGGTGTTTCAACATGCAAGACCAATCATCTACTGGTGGAACCACCCAAGAAGACATGATAACTTTTGGGTCATGCCTGTTACTTTTGATATTACGAAGAAGCAAAAAGTAGAAACTTTGCTTTTTTAGTAAAAATTTTGAAAATTACATTGGAAAGAAAATTACAATGAACAGCTTTTTCATACAGTGACAATCATTTATATGTTATAATGGTGCACAGATATTCAATTGGAGTAACAATAAAAGAAAGATTTTGATTCATAATGGGGAACAAAGAAATGGCAGACCAATTGAACAAATACTTTGGTCTGTCTTCACTAAGGAAGATACGAATAACCTCCCGAAAATACTAGCGGACCAAGGGTCTAGCGAGAAGGGGGAACTGAGGGAAATCCTTATTAGTCAGGAAATGGTGTTAGGGAAATTGAAGGGACTGAAGGCCGATAAATCCCCAGGGCCTGATAGTCTGCATCCCAGAGTATTTAAGGAAGTGGCCCTAGAAATAGTAGATGCATTGGTGATCATTTTCCAACATTCCATGGACTCTGGTTCAGTTCATATGGATTGGGGGGTAGCTAATGTAACCCCACTTTTTCAAAAAGGAGGGAGAGAGAAAACAGGGAATTATAGACCGGTTAGCCTGACATCGGTAGTGGGGAAATTGCTGGAATCAATTATTAAAGATGTAATAGCAGCGCATTTGGAAAGCAGTGACAGGATCGGTCCAAGTCAGCATGGATTTATGAAAGGGAAATCATGCTTGACAAATCGTCTGGAGTTTTTTGAGGATGTGACTAGTAGAGTGGATAGGGGAGAACCAGTGGATGTGGTGTATTTGGACTTTCATAAGGCTTTTGACAAGGTCCCACACAAGAGATTAGTGTGCAAAATTAAGGCACATGGTATTGGGGGTAATGTACTGATGTGGATAGAGAACTGGTTGGCAGACAGGAAGCAAAGAGTGGGAATAAACGGGTCCTTTTCAGAATGGCAGGCAGTAACTAGCGGAGTGTCGCAGGGTTCAGTGCTGGGACCCCAGCTATTTACAATATACATTAATGATTTGGACGAAGGAATTGAATGTAATATCTCCAAGTTTGCAGACGACACTAAGCTGGGTGGCAGTGTGAGCTGCGAGGAGGATGCTAGGAAGCCTCAGGGGGACTTGGACAAGTTAGGTGAATGGGCAAATGCATGGCAGATGCAGTGTAATGTGGATAAGTGTGAGGTTATCCACTTTGGTGGCAAAAACAGGAAGGCAGAATATTATCTGAATGGTGACAGATTAGTAAAAGGGGAGGTGCAACGAGACCTGGGTGCCATGGTACATCAGTCATTGAAGGTAGGCATGCAGGTATAGCAGGCAGTAAAGAAAGCAAATGGCATGCTGGCCTTCATAGCGAGTGGATTTGAGTATAGGAGCAGGGAGGTCTTACTGCAGTTATACAGGGCCTTGGTGAGACCACACCTTGAGTATTGTGTGCAGTTTTGGTCTCCTAGTCTGAGGAAGGACATTCTTGCTATTGAGGGAGTGCAGCGAAGGCTCACCAGACTGATTCCGGGATGGCAGGACTGACATATGAAGAAAGACTGGATCGACTAGGCTTATATTCACTGGAATTTAGAAGAATGAGATGGGATCTCATAGAAACATATAAAATTCTGACGGGATTGGACAGGTTAGATGCTGGAAGAATGTTCCCGATGTTGGGGAAGTCCAGGACCAGGGGTCACAGTCTAAAGGTAAGGGGTAAGCCATTTAGGACCGATGAGGAGAAACTTCTTCACTCAGAGAATTGTGAACCTGTGGAATTCTCTACCACAGAAAGTTGTTGAGGCCAGTTCGTTAGATATAGTCAAAAGGGTGTTAGATGTGGCTCTTATGGCTAAAGGGATCAAGGGTATGGAGAAAAAGCAGGAATGGGGTACTGAAGTTGCATGATCAGCCATGATCATATTGAATGGTGTTGCAGGCTCGAAGGGCTGAATGGCCTACTCCTGCACCTACTTTCTATGTTTCTGTGTTTTATAGCGCCTTTCACGCCACTGGATGTCTCAAAGCGATTTACAGCCAATGAAGTACTTCAGGAGTGTAGTCACTGTTGTAATGTAGGAAATGCAGCAGCCAATTTGCGCACAAGCAAGCTCCCACAAATAGCGATGTGATAACGAACAGATAATCTGTTTTTTGGTTCTGTTGATTGAGGGATAAATATTGGCCAGGACTCCGGGGATAACTCCCCTACTCTTCTTCGAAATAGTGCCATGGGATCTTTTACATCCACTTGAGAGAGCAGAAGGGGCCTCGGTATAATGTCTCATCCGAAAGACAGCACCTACGACAGTGCACTGGAGTGTCAGCCTAGATGTTTTGTGCTCAAGTCCCTGGAGTGGGACTTGAACCCACAACCTTCTGACTCAGAGCCGAGGATGCTACCCACTGAGCCACAGCTGACATGGACAGTGACACTCATACACACAATTGAAAACTGACAATGCAGTGAATGGAGTTTAATTAGTATTTTTCAGATCTGTATTATTAATTTAAAGGATGATCACTTCAGTGATTCAAACTCAAAATCTGCAATACAGTTAGTCAATTTTGCAGATTAAATTGCTAAACTACACCAGTTATTTTGAACCTTACAATTGCATGACTTTCACGACAACTATGAATCAAAGCAGGGACTTTCGATATCACCATTGAAAAGGATAGTTACTAAAACCAGAGCACTCTATAAATATAAAAAGGTATAAATGCAATTGCTGAAAATCAAATATAACAAGAAAATGTTAGAGATGCACAAGTCCATTAGCATTTACAACTGAGCAGAGCACTTATTAAACAGTCTTTTCTCTTTATAGATGTTGACTGACCTGCTGTGTGTTTTCAGCATTTTCTTCGATTGCAAATGGTTCACTGACAAGTGTGGAAAGCCTAGTACATTAGCCTAACTTCTGTGGTTGGAAAAATGTTGGAGTCCATTATTAAAGAAGCAGTAGCAGGACATTTGGATAAGCAAAATTTGGTCAGGCAGAGTCAGCATGGATTTATGAAGGGGGAAGTCATGTTTGACAAATTTGCTGGAGTTCTTTGAGGATGTAATGAACAGGGTGGATAAAGGGGAACCAGTGGATGTGGTGTATTTGGACTTCCAGAAGGCATTTGACAATGTGCCACATAAAAAGTTACTGCACAAAATAAAAGTTTACGGGGTTGGGGGTAATATATTAGCATGGATAGAGCATTGGCTAACTAACAGAGAACAGAGAGTCGAGATAAATGGTTCATTCTCTGGTTGGCAACCAGTAACTAGTGGGGTGCCACAGGGATCAGTGTTGGGACCCCAACTATTTACAATCTATATTAACGACTTGGAAGGAGGGACTGAGTGTAATGTAGCCAAGTTTGCTGACGATACAAAGATGGAAGGAAAAGTAATGTGTGAGTAGGACACAAAAAATCTGCAAAAGGACATAGACATGCTAAGTGGGTGGGCAAAAATTTGGCAGATGGAGTATAAAGTTGGAAAGTGTGAGGTTATGTACTTTGGCAGAAAAAAAATCAAAGAGCAAGTTATTATTTAAATGGAGAAAGATTGTAAAGTGCCACAGTACAGCGGGACCTGGGGGTACTTGTGCATGAAACACAAAAGGATAGTATGCAAGTGATCAGGAAGACCAATGGTATCTTGGCCTTTATTGCAAAGGGGATGAAGTATAAAAGCAGGGAAGTCTTGCTGCAGCTATATAAGGTATTGGTGAGGCCACACCTGGAATACTGCGTGCAGTTTTGGTTTCCATATTTATGAAAGGAATTACTTGCTTTGGAGGCAGTTCAGAGAAGGTTCACTAGGTTGATTCCAGGGATGAGGGGGTTGACTTATGAGGAAAGGTTGAGTAAGTTGGGCCTCTACTCATTGGAATTCAGAAGAATGAGAGGTGATCTTATCGAAATGTGTAAGATTATGAGGGGGCTTGACAAGGTGGATGCAGAGAGGATGTTTCCACTGATGGGGGAGACTAGAACTAGAGGGCATGATCTTAGAATAAGGGGCCGCCCATTTAAAACAGAGATGAGGAGGAATTTCTTCTCAGAGGGTTGTAAATCTGTGGGAATTTGCTGCCTCGAGAGCTGTGGAAGCTGGGACATTGAATAAATTTAAGACAGAAATAGACAGCTTCTTAAATGATAAGTGAATAAGGGGTTATGGGGGGCGGGTGGGGAAGTGGAGCTGAGTCCATTATCAGATCAGCCATGATCTTATTGAATGGCGGAGCAGGCTCGAGGGGCCGTATGGCCTACTCCTGCTCCTATTTTTATGTTCTTATTCTTAAATAGAGGTAGGGAAGGAAGGGGAAGAAAGAGAGGAATTAATTGCATTTATATAGCGCCTTTCATGGCCACCAGACCTCCCAAAGCACTTTACAGCCAATTAAGTATTTTTTGAAGTGCAATTGCTGGTGTAATGTTGAAAACATGGCAGCCAATTTGCACACAGCAAGCTCCCACAAACAGCAATGTGATAACGGCCAGATAATCTATTTTTTTAAGTAATGATGATTGAGGGATAAATATTGACTAGGACACTGGGGAGAACTCCCTTGCTGTTCTTCAAAATAATGGCATTGGATCTTTTACGTTCACCTGAGAGAGCAAACGGATTTAAGGTCTCATCCAAAAGACAGCACCTCTGACAGTGCAGCACTCCCTCAGTACTGCACTGGTGTCCCCCAAGGATCTATCCTTTGCCCCCTCCTATTTCTCATCTATATGTTGCCCCTTGGCGACATCATTCGAAAACACAGCATCAGTTTCCACATGTACGCTGATGACACCCAGCTCTACCTCACTACCACTTCCCTTGACGCCTCCTCGGTCTCTAAATTGTCAGACTGCTTGTCCGACATCCAGTTCTGGATGAATAGAAATGTTCTCCAATTGAATATTGGGAAGACCAAAGCCATTGTTTTTAGTTTCGCCACAAACTCCGTTCCCTAGCCGCTGACTCCATCCCTCTGCCCAAAATCTGTCTGAAACTGAACCACACTGTTCACAACCTTGGTGTCATATTTGACCCTGAAATGAGCTTTCGATCACATATCTGCAGCATAACTAAGACCACCTATTTACACCACTGTAACAGCGCCCATCTTCACCCTTGCTTCAGTTCATCCCCTGCTGAAGCCCTCATCCATGCCTTTGCTACCTCTAGACTTGACTATTCCAACACATGCCTGACTGGCCACCCTCATTCTACCCTACGTAAATTCAAGGTGATCCAAAACTCAGCTCACCACCCCCCCCCCCCCTGTGCTCCTACATTGGCTCCCGGTTAAGCAATGCCTCGATTTCAAAATTCTCATTCTTGTTTTCAAATCCCTCAATGGCCTCATCCCTGCCTGAATCTGCAATCTCCCGAGATGTCTGCGCTCCTCTAATTCTGCCCTTTTGAGCATCCCTGGTTATAATCGTTCAATCACTGATAGCCGTGTCTTCTGTTGGCTAGGCCCTAAGCTCCGGAATTCCCTGCCTCTCTATCCTCCTTCAAGACTCTCCTTAAAATCTACCTCTTTGACCAAGCTATTGATCGCCTGACCTTATTTCTCCTTATGTGGCTCGGTGTCAAATTATTTGTCTCATTATACTCCTGTGAAGCAGCTTGGGACGTTTCACTACGTTACAGGCGTTATATAAATACAAGTTGTTGTTGTTGCACTGGAGTGTCAGCCTAGATTTTTGTGCTCAAATCTCTGGAGTGGGACTTGAACCTTCAACCGTCTGACTCAGAGGCAAGAAGTGCTACCAACTGAGCCACAGCTGACACTGGAACAGCCTACTGCTAGAAAATCCAAACTACATTGCAGTTTGTATATATTGCTCAACTATTTCATTAAAGAATGTTATATATCACATCAGCTAGAGTTAGTCCCTGCTATTACAGGTGCAGCATTGAAAACCCGGAGTTCCGGAATCCGGACCGATCGGTGGCAGGGTTGTCCAGAATCCGTAAAATGTTCCGGAATCCAGACCCGCCTCAGGACTCGCCTCACCGCCATTACCTCGGGACATCCTCGCCAGCCCGCCTGAACAGCCTATCTTTGGCGGGGCCCGCCCGAACACCTCCTTGGCAGTGAGCCCACCTGAACAGCTCTTCTGCAATGGGGCCTGCCCAAACAGCTCCTTGGGGGCAGGGCCCGCCCGAACAGATCCCCCTCGACGGGGTCCCGCCCGAACACCTCCTCTGCGACGGGGCCCTGCCCAAACACCTCCTTGGCTGTGAGCCCGCCCAAACAGCTCCTCCGCGACGGGGCCCCACCCAAACACCTCCTTGGTGGCAGGGCCCACCCAAACAGCTGCTCCTCGGCGGGCCCCGCCTGAACAGCTCCACCACGGCAGGGCCCGCCCGACCTCATCGACTGGCCCGAACAGCTCCCCCTCCCTTTCTGACGTTCCAAAATCCGGAAATATCCAAACTTGCGCTCGGGCGTTTCCAGATTCGTGAAGTCAGAAAGACGATCGAAAGTCCGGAAAATTCCGGAATCTGGAACAGCCTCGGTCCCGAGGGTTCTGGATTCTCAATACTGCACTTGTACTCGTAATTTATGCCATTGTCAGAAAAGAAATCTATCCAGTCACAAGCAAAACAGTTTATTGCCCTTTATTTGTTTAGAACCTTACATGTTCTCAGGACATCCTGAAGTGTTTTGCAATCAATGAATTACAATACTGGTGCATTGGTGTAGTTTGTGTGGTTGTGTAGCAATACATAGCAGCCAATTTGTGCACAGTAATCTCCGCTTTAATAAAATTGGCTGATGGATAAATAGTGGTGTGGATGCTGGGAGAACACCCTTACTCTTCTTCAAATACTACCGTGGGAAGTTTAACATGCTGAGCATACAAGTGGTTTAAAATCACATCTAGATGTCAGACACTGAAGTGGGGCTTGAAGCCACAACCTACCGACTCAGAAAAGGCAAGTGTTATCATTGGGCCAAGTTAATACTTTTTTTGAGATGTTTGTAATCATTAGGTGTTTACTATTGCAAATTATTCATGTAAACAGCTCTCTGGTCGTGCAGCTTTATACTTCTCAAATACCAGCTTGAAATGTTAACTAATATACACCTTTCGCAATCAAAAACGACCAATATATTTTACGAAGTTTTTGAAGTTATAATCGATACAACTTGTATTGGTGTTGCTGTTAGGCAACCGTTGGAAAATTTACATTGTCAAATGTGCACTGAGCAGACGCATATTCGGACGCATTTTCGAAGACCCAAAATACACTTTTTTTGCATCCAGTTTGTACGATGGGCAAAGGTACAAAATACTAACACCTGACCGTCTGTCCACCAGGTGGAAAAGAACAAAATCTGTTAAAAGTTAGCGTATTGAAGGAAACCAGTAAACAAGATACAAGTGGCCTTTGCTTATTAAAATAAATACAGGAAGATTATCGCTTACAATTTTTTTTAAAGCTACATTTTTGCTCCTCAGCAGCTGCACGGCTGCGATTACATCACATCGGTGGCCGGCCGCCTAGTCACGAGGGCGAGCACTGGAAACAGCTGATCGCAGCCCCTGAGATCACGGGGTTTGTGGCGCTCAGCTGGAGGGGGTGGGGCCCCCGTGACGCAGGCCTTTCTGATGAGTCATTGAATCCGCCGACCTCGCCTTTTGCCCTGCCCCCTCCAACCGTCGATTGGTCTTTCAAACCCTAACGTGCGATTCTGATTGGCTATAGATGCTGCCAGTCATCGAATTTTCTTTTCAAGGACTATCATTCCCGACTTTTTATTAAAATATATTAAGGATATGTTAAGATAAAGTGGAATTTCTAATTCTGATATTTAAAATTTGATTTATGTTTAGTTGGGTCAAAAGATGAACTGGTATCGGATGAATGCCAGTATGATGTTCAAGAAGTAGAAATAACCAAACCTTTCATGGTAAAACTATCCTGAACATTCCTCTACACTCTCACTCTATCAAGTTCCAGCGAATTAGCCGACAAAGCTCCTAAATCGCCATTCATAAAATGCGAAGTCATGTAGACGCAATGCATTCTGGGAGTGGTAGTTTGGTCACGCGCGGTGCGTTCCGCAACGGACAAACTGTTGACGTGGAAACGACAAATCCCACAAAGCGCCGCGCAATAGCTCTTGCGTCACAGAGAGGCGAGTGCCGCTGTGCGTCTCCATTGGGCGCTTCCCCTCGCTGTCGTCAGGTATGGAACTGCGCCGGCACAACACTGCCTTTCCATTGGTTCATGCTGCAGTCAATCGTAACACGTCACAAGGACCGGTACCACTCACCTCCCCTTTTTCCAAAAGTATTTTAATCACCAGCGCCGATTGCTTTATTCCGATTGGGTGACCGGCACCTCCGGCCACGCCCAGGTGCCCTTCTCGCGCACAGTGAGTGGTCGTCGCCGCTGTCAATCAGGAGAAAGCAGCGTGACGACGGCAACTGTCAAGTGAAGTTGAGTGGGGAGCCGGCCGGTCAGTTAGTGAGTGAGATGGTTGGCTTGCTGGCGCAGTGAGGAGGGGAAAGCACAAAGGGATCAGCGGCATCGCCCACCGACTAACTTGGGAAGAAGAGAAAGCTCCACTTAGATGGTGATGGGCGCCGACTCCTCGCTGACTGACTATCGGCGATGAGAGGAATGAGGCGCCGGCCGGGACAGGGACTTTAACGGCTAGTTTGCTCACAGTTCTGCAGCCTGGAGGGTGATGATGCGAATCTGCGCAAGTTCCTGAAGTAAAACATGAGATTCTAGACAACTCCCTACAAGTGCAAAAAAAAAAGGCAGTGGCCAAAGAGAAAGCGATTCTTCTATATATATTTTTTATATATTTTCATATAAATACTTTGGAAGTCTTAACTTTTCCATGGGGGGGGGGGGGGAAAGAGAGTGAGATTTTGATTATGAAGTCTTTTTGTGTCTATAATCTCTTGGGTAATTCTGAGTTAAGAAAGGGAACGGCTTGTTTTTTAAAATTTTTTTTCAATATATTAAAATATGTGGAGGTCAGGAAAGTTCTAGAAGTGCAAGGGAATATTGTCTTTAAGGTAAAGTGCTTCTTAAATTAATTCAAAAGCTTTTAGGAAAGTAAACATTCTTCTCCACCTGGCGTGACCTAGAGAAGTTCTGGATAAATCTTTACGTTTCCATATGGTGTATAATTAAATGAGGAAAATATATTTAAACACAATAAGCGAATGTTTCTTGGAGCTTATTGTGCTAATATTCATGTACGATTTAGATTTTTTCTTTTTTTTAAAAAAAAATAATATTTTTTTGCGAGTTTGGTTGTTTGCATTTATCTCTTCATGCTTACGCAACACTGCAGTTGAGTTTCTGCCCTGAGTTTGCAACTGCAGGGAGCAGTCTAGCTCCAATGTCATTGATCTTGTGTTTGTAAAAATTGCCCTCTTCCGATTTTTTTTAATATTAGAAATGTCAATAACTTGGCCGGTATGTAATGAAAGCACTCCAAAGTGTCCGAATAATTTTCCCTTCTTCCTGTGGGACCCCTGTGTTTCCCTTGGAGCTGAGAATAAGCTGGTGAACAACATCTCAGTGCGGAAAAAGTGAGATGAGTAATGCGGTTTACTGTAAATCTTGAACATTTATCTGGAACTAGTTAGGTTCATATTTCTCTCCGGGGTTATAAAAGTATGGGGTGCTCTTATTACTACTAGTAACTGTTAATGCGTTTTATGTGGATAGGTTTGCCTCCCGAGTCCCGGTGTGTGTACAATTTACTGCAAATTTTGTCTGTCAGAAAGGAACGCTGTACAGGGAATTCAATTTTGGCAGATACTGGGTTTTTCTCAATGGCTAAAATGTCAAATGTCAACCATAACCTTGTAACTCTGCAGTGCCCATTCTATAATATCCAATCTAATGAAACATTGGATCTGTTGGAATACAATTTTTAAAACTGGCTCTGAATCAATGCATACGGCTGTTGTATAGCTTTACTAAACGGTGGTGGTGGTTTGGAGACATTTACAGCTGTACAATTATACATAAATGTCAATGTATTCTTATACAAGACGAATTTTCAAATATTTTTGCAGGGACAGTGGATTTGTCTCCTCCCTTCTCTTCCCCACCCCACCCCAGACTTTATTTCCTGTTAAATCACAGTATGAAAGCTTTGGCCTATTGCTGAATCATGCATTAAAGCCAAGGTGGAGGGCGGTACTGAAATTTGGAACGCAATTCAGACAAATAGGGGCCGACAGACTGGAATTTATACCATATGTAAGAGGCATCCCAGGAATTCACGGCATCATGAGTTGACTGAGTAACCCACAGCACTGGAATACAGGCCCGTCCAGTTTCCATAGCTACAGTACCTTCTGGGTTCTCTTCTGGTAAGTCTCTCAGGTGGGTGTGGCCAGTTTTTAAATAACTAAGTTTAGTTCCATATTGAAAGGAAAACCTTTAAACAAAACTATATTCAGTCGCAGAAAATGTCATGTTCATTTTTAACATTTTTAAAGTTTTTTTTTATAATACTGTAATTGAAGTTATAGTCATATCTTGGATTGTAAAGCCAATAATGCTAACTTTTTTGATTTTAAGATGACACTAGTTCTACAGTGGCTTCATAAAACATTACAATTACTATGTAATTTATCTGAGGAGATAAACAACTTGTTTGCTTTTTTTTGTAGGAGGGTTAAATGCCATGAATTGCTCTGGCTATCCTACAGCCGTTCTTCACTGGCTAGTTTTATGTCACTGTCAAGCAGCTAAAGCTGCCAGTTGAAGAACTGTTGAGGTTGGCTATTTACAACAGGACACTGAAGAGGATGTGAATGTGCTGCTTTGTGGGCCAGATGGGACTTAACTGTTCTGGTCTTGAGTGAGTAAACATTGATTACTTGGTCTGGAAGAAACTTGATTTGTAGTTCTGCACTCCAGTTGGCTTGATGTTTAGGGAGTTGCATGATTTTTAATTGTATTGTATTGTAAAATGCACATTTGTTTTTGAGCAGGGAGAATAACTCCTTTTGCAGACCACAGAAATGTTATTAAAATGAAACAATTAGTTCTCTTTATTTTAGAATAAATAATAATCTCAGCTTTCTTGGAAAGAACCTTGTGTCCCACTTTTTCTTGTAACTGTGTCTCTTCCTTGGGGAAATAACAACAACTTGCACTTATATAGTGCCTTTAACACTGGAAGATTCCTCAAGGTGCTTCACAGATGGGTGATCAGACAAAAAATTACTCTGGTCAAAGGAGGTATTAGGAGAGATGACTAAAAGCTTGGTGGAAATACTTGCTTTATATTGTATTTTAACATTTGTTCCATTTGTATGTTGGGTGGGGCTCTTTCATTGCAGTGCTCATCTTGCAACTACGATTAGTTATGGACTTTATCTTGTTTTATATCTACATTCTTTTTAAATTTTCAACGGACCAGGTGTTTTTTTATGATGCTTTGTTAGAAAGTTGCAATCAAAATGATTACCTACTTTTAATTTACTACGTAAAACATTACAATCTAAATTTTGCGAGGCTTTCTAAAGACTTTGTTTTGAACATAATGCTTTCATTAGTCAAAGTCCTTTGTACTGACATGCTGTATTTCACAGCTGCTTGTCATGTTAAAACTTGAGCTGTATTGAATGGTAGAAACTAAATGCAATTAAAAATGCTTGGATGCCCCTTGGTTCTACATGTATGCTTGAGCTTTGAGTATTTGTAGATTAATGTTCCAAATGACTATCTTATTTTATCGCTGATGACAGACTGGTATTTTTTATAATCATTGGTTAAACAGTGCAGTTATTCACATTTGCAGACCAGCAGTCAGCTGTTTAGGTTACCTTCTGATTCTGTGTTCTCTTTACTGGGTCTGTGGTTTTTGAGCAGGGAGAATAACTCCTTTTTGCAGACCACATAAACGTCATTAAAATGAAACCATTAAGTTCTTTTTATTTTTAAAATAAAAAATACAATCTTGGCCTTCCTGGAAATAAGGCAACAAATAATCTTGTATCCCACTTCTTTTTACAACTGCCTCTTTCACTTGGGGAAATAACAACAACTTCCATTTATATAGCGTCTCCACCATGGGAAGATGTCCCAAGGTGCTTCACAGAAGCATAATCAGACAAAAAAATGATGCCAGGTCAAAGGAGGTATTAGGAGAGATGTCTAAAAGTTTGGTGGAAACACGTGCTTTATATTAAATGTATTTTAGCTGTACAGCTAAAATACAATTTATACAGTTCAAAGGATGACCCTACTTGAAGACTAACATTTGAAGATAGAAAATTAACTTTTTGTCAGATGGACAATTAATATATAAAAAAATACATGTATCCTTTACAACATTTACCTGTTTTTTTTTTTAAAAGTTTTTCAATAAATCAGTTTAGTCCTATAGTGTTTGCACTGCAGGGCAGGTTTCTTATGAATTGCTTTCTGTATGTATGTTGAGTAACAAAGTTCTTACAAAGCCTTTTATAGGAAACAAACCTTTCTAGTTGTCTGCAGAAGGAATTGAACAGGAAGCTAGTGTGGTGACTGCAGAAAGGTGTGCAAATAGGTTTTAAAGTATTTAAAATAACAAAATTTAAGCAAAATTGTAGTAAAGGGATTTAAGCACGTGGAAAGGACAGTATTGGCAGAATTCTGACTTAATTGTAACTAAACAGCAAAATGTCAGTTGATTAATTTTAATAAACTAATAGTGGCAGAGATGGCTGCCAACACTATTTTGAGCATGCGCCCAACTTGATGTCCTGGTATTTCTTTCTTTTTTTTACTATTTTTTTCTCCAACTATAGAATACTTGCTATTGACATTGAAAGCCATCTTGCAAAAACTTGTCCATGAGAACACATTAAGCCCTTATTCCAATGTTATAACCAACATAGCCATTGATACCAGAAGATGTCACCGTTCTTCATAGTGGCATAAAAATTTAGCCATGCTTTGTGATTCTTTATATGGCACCTTTTAGTGAATTGACATTTTGACACCATCTTTAAAGTTAGGCTCTTAACGTATTCTTGCTGAACAGATGTAAAATATTTCTATTCCAATATAATCCATTTGATTCTACTTGAGATATATGATTTTTTTAAAGGAATCTATAGAAACAAGATTGATCTTAGGTTTCCTAGGAATATATGGGTAACTCACTTGATTCATACCCCACTAGCTCAGGATCTGAATTTATGCCAACAGTTAAATCTAACAGCTATACTGTTCTCAGCCTGCTCTTGGGGAATTTTCTTCTGCAGCAAATGCCTTAATTGCTTGTGGTTGATGGATTTAGAAAAATACTTTTTTTTTTTTAGTGTGCTCTGGAGAACCTAAGGCAGGCTTTGGAAAAGCTGAATTAACTGTCTGAAATACAGCTCTGAATTTTTGAACTACAACTTGTATTTATTACCATAATGGTACTTCCTCCAAAGAACCAATATTAATTTTGAAATCTGTTTAATACAAGACCATTTTGCATGCCCACAGTAAAGTTGTCTAATTACCTGGTGGGATATCTCAACTGTGTTGAATCATTATTTTCTGGTATTAAAAATAACCATCTGATACAAATACACAAGCTATGCTGGACAGGACTACTGAAATGCTCTTTAAAATACACCTATAATTGGTAACCAATAAGTATCTTGGGATATGTCTATCCAAAAAATATCAACAAGCGACTTAACACAAGTTTAGTGCAAGGTAATGCACATAGGCTTCCTGCCCGCCATATTGGTTAGGAGGCAAAGATAGGTGCTGCGTGGCCAAATTTCAGGGGCCATGAACTGGTTTATAATCAACCAAAAAAAAGTTATTTTCATAAGCAGAGAGTTGCTGATGAGCTGAAACCTGTGCCTTTGTGTGCCATAAATGGAACAGCATACTTACAGGATTAACTGTTGTCCTTTAATTGCAGCATAATGTACTGAAGACCAATACTTTTCTATGTACTCAAAGGTGTTCAATATCATGCTGCAGCTAAACCTGATTTATGTTATAAGTAAATAATATCTCAGAAGCTAGAAAAACATGGCTAAACACTGATGTTAACTGATTTAAGTACTTGTACTAAGAGTTCAAAATGTATTTCACAGTCTGATAATCTGCAAGACCTTTGATGGAAACTCTTCAGTAGACTTTCTGATGTGATTGGATATGGATGGATTGATAGTCGCCCAATTTCAGAAACTGACTTGGAAGCTTAACTAAATATATTGAACAATGAGTGCAAGATGAATTACTATGTACAACCTAAATACCAAATGAAGCCTCACAGGTGTTAATCTTTAAGACATTAACACTCCTCCCTCTCTAGATAGCCCTTGATGTTGGTCATTGCTGGTAATGTCATCTTCCCATCTGCAAACTTGCATACATTAACCTCTCAAATAAATAAAGGTACAGACTTAAACTAATTGTTTCAGAATAAAAATAGTTGCCAATAAATGAAGCCCGGTGACTCATTTATAGACTGATAAATCAATACAGTTGTGTATTGGCTACTGCCTTTCGAATCACTGATATCTGAAGCCAATTTTCAATTTACATTTGCTATCTAGTAATGTAAAACAAATACAGAATATCTCCATTTGATGCAGGATAAAAGTTGTATTTTGGTCACTAAGAGGAACCGTGCTAATTTTCGCGATGCTTTAAGGTTGAAGAAGCAGAATTGCTATTGACAATACTCCTAAGGACTAGAATTTATTTTCAGCGAAAACTATAGTTTTACACCAAAATTACCGTTTTTAAGCCTGCTTTTCAGCCTTTAATTTGCGCATTGGTGGTAAACAGCAATTCGCGGCACAAACCATGAATTTCGGCACCTTTAGTCCAGGGCAGATGGCTCTGCAAGAGAGGCCTTGGGAGGGGGAAAAAAACAACACAAATTGCAAAAAAACCCCCCAAAACATTCACAACTCTTGCCTACTAAATCACTGAAAGAATTGAAAAAAATTAAAACTTTAACTTGCCCTTTTTTGCAGGTCTTCATGCTTATTGCTGCTGGCAGGGCTGCACTGCAGGTTTTACTCTCTCGGTATTCTGGGAGCAGAATACAGGTCCCAAGAGAGCCAAAAATCGACCGCGAACGCAATTTGTGGTATTGCATGGTGGCGCTCCTCTCCCCAGTGGTACATTGAAGTGCTGCCGCAAAAAGGTACCCCGAAGATCCCGCTGACTGAGTTTTCACTGCGGAGGGTCAAATCGCAGCGAAAACCCGGTTGCAAAGTTGTCGCAATTGTAGCCCCAAGTCTCCCCTTCTGTGCACGTTAATTCAGCTCCTTTTCATTGTCTCAGTACTCTGGTCAATGGGGGTGGGGGGAGTTTAATATGTTTAGATGGTGTTTTCCCATGTTCTGTTCATTTCCACACTATTTGCCAATTCTGATAATTGTATGTTTAGTAATGTTAAAATCTACACAAAGTAAATAAAAATACTTAATGTGATCACCAAGAAGACTGCATTTATTTTACTTTAAGCAATGGTGTACTTTAGGAATTTCAGTTTGCATTTACTTGCTTTATAAATAAGAATACAGCCTGGTTTTGTCATCCAGCTGAAGATCTTTTTTTGTAAAGCAGACTTCATACCCCAAAATTGACCATGTCTTTTTAGACAGTTTCTTTCCTTATGTAAAGAAAACATAGATTGTATCTTATCACACTTTCAAAGATGCCCTTTTTATTGGAGTAGGGTTGCTTGTTAAACATAGAAACATAGAAAATAGGTGCAGGAGTAGGCCATTTGGCCCTTCTAGCCTGCACCGCCATTCAATGAGTTCATGGCTGAACATGCAACTTCAGTACCCCATTCCTGCAGCATATTTGAACTTTTTTTATTAGAATTATTTAATTGTTGGTGTAATGGTCATTTATCAAGCAGCTACGCAAGCTGATTGTTTGTTTAATTTGGAAAATTGAACCCAAAACCATGATTACATATCCTATAGAAACCTGATCTCAAGCTAGATTTTGGTTTTATATCGTAATCAAATTGTACTCCTCTTGACTTTTCTAAACAACAGAGTCTGATCGGAGGAGAATGTAAATGTGAGACCACACTTACCCAGTTGATGTCCAAGTTAGAAAAAATAGCACTTTCACTACTGAATTCACACAAATATAGTAGTAGTTATTGGAAGTATTTGACTTTTATCACTTAAGCATGTTGCATACCAATGGAAAGCAGCGGATCAAACTGTTTAACCAGTTACTGTTATAAATTTGGGTCTGCGGTAGTAGGAGCCTGGTCATCTACTACTTGTGGAAGTTGACTCCTACTGCCCTTTAACTACTTGTGTGGTATCAGCACCTGGGAGTGCAACAATGAAAATCCCTTGTATTCTTGAGCAGATCTGCATCCTAAATCTATGAAGGCAGACTAGAGTTAACAGTAGATGAGGCAACAGTCAATTTTGATTCGTAAGATGCTTTATTCCATAGTAATCAATTTTGCCTACAATCAGGTGTCTTGTCATACAGTATAACTTCTGTTCACATCCTATTACAAAAATTTAAATAAAGCTATGAAAGCAGGCCCACTTTATTGAGTCCTTGACATAACATAAAATCATAAACGTGCTGACCTGAACAGATGTTCTGCCTCGTTACAACCTGTTGCTCTTCGACCAATCTTTTTGTGTCTGTTTCATGGTAACTCTCGGATCAAAAGAGCTAAATGGCTTCCCGAATGACCGAACGTTACTAACTAATTGGTCGTTTTTCGGGATGCTTGCCAAACAACCGTCCATCCCACATTTTAAATACCACTCCCCTGCTTATACATCTAATTCAGCATAGGGTAGTGTAGAAAAACTAACCTTTTAGACAAGCTTCTACTCAACCAATATTAAAAACCGCTCATGTCCAACGCTTGCAAAACTGGTCAGAGATGTCTGAACCGTGACTGTCACTATCAATCAGTTATTGAAACTGGATTAAAGACCTGTTGGATATAGCAATGACACCAGTGAAGTGCTGATTCTAAACCACTAAAGAAAAAAACTTGCATTTAAATACCAAAAACCACTATCATTAATATTTATCATTTTATAATCTTTGCAAAAGAGGGGTACTTAGAATGATTGTGGTTTTATGTTTCATACTAGCTGTTTAGGTGAGAGCTTATTTGACTCTGGCTTTGCCTAGAACTACAGAATAAGTAGTTATAAATGGTTGTGATGAAACAGAGTTCAAAGTCAACAAGTCGGGTTTGTGAATTAATTTGTTCCCTTTTTTTATATTCTAAATGACTTCCAAGCTGACCATAAATGGTTTTGTTAAGGCTTGCAGAATTCTCAGGTTATGTATTAACAAATTTTTTTATTTAAAAGAAACACAATCTTACTGACTTTCGTTTAAACTTTAGGTACTTTGTGGATTTATTCAAATTAAAAGCATAAATTGACCAGATGAATAAATTTCAGTGACTTATTGTTTGCGTAATGCTGTATTTACATTTCTGCTCATGGTCTTGGAGAAGTTTGGGTTTGAGCTGGGCATTACCCTAATACATTGGCTGGAACTGCAATTCTCCTACCCAGGAGATAGCTCTGCTCATGTGTGGTTATGTGTTTAGATCTCTCCCAACAAACATTTAAATGTCTAGGGAGTAACAGTGGGTGCACTCAACTTTTTTTATTTTTGAGCTCGTCGCCCCCTTCCCCTCCCTCTCAGAACCACAACCGGGTTCTCCTTATTCTCACCTTTCACCCCACCAGCCTCCACGTTCAACGGGTCATCCTCTGGTGGTGGGATTACGCTGGAGGTGGCAATCACATCTTCCCCTCCTCTCCCAGCATTCTGAAGGGTCTGCTCCTTCCTCAACACCCTGGTCCATTCCGCAGTCACCCCCAGTACCCCCATCCCTTCCCACGGCACCTTCCTGTGCAAGTGCAGGAGATGCAACATCTGCCCTTTTACCGCCTTCCTTCCCACTATCCAGGGCCCCAAATACTCGCAGGTGAAACAGTGATTTACTTGTACTTTCCATTTAGTGTACTGTATTCACTGCTCACTGTAGTCTCCTCTACATTGGGGAGACCAATCGCAAATTGGGTGACCGCTTTGCGGAGCACCTGCATTCAGTCTGTAAACATGACCAAGCTTCCGGTCGCCTGTCACTTTAATTACCTGCTCCACTTCCACTCTGACATCTCCATCCTCTGCCTCCTACACTGTTCCAATGAAGCCCAACATAAGCTTGAGGAACAGCACTTCATCTTTCGTTTAGGCACTTTACAGCCTTCTGGACTCAACATCCAGTTCAGCAATTTCCGATAACCTCTGCCCATTTTTGGCTCTTTTCTCTTCCCCACCCCCCCGATTATATATTTTTTTCGCTTTTTGTCTCCAATGGCAGTTGGTCATTATTCTGCCATTCATACCCTATCTAGACTAACCTTTTTCTAATTTCTACCATTACCATTTCAATTCGGCCCATCATCCCTTTTGTGTCTCTCATCTCTCCAGCTTTCCACCCTAACACAGACCTTTTCTTTTGTTCTTTCTTCCCCTCCCCCTTTCAGTGCCCCTTAAGAATCTGTTCTTTTTGAACATTCGCCAGTTCTGACGGAGGATCATCAACCTGAAACGTTAACTGTTTTTCTCCCCAAAGATGCTGCCTGACCTGCTGAGACTTCCAGCATTTTCTATTTTTATTTCAGGTTCCAGCATCCAATGTATTTTGCTGTTTTGTGTTGTGTGGGAGATACTCGTGCTGGGGAATGAAACTATTCCCATTTTAGACATCCAGTTTCGGCAATAATCACATCCAGGTCACCTTTCTCTACTCTGCATCAATAATATGTCTCTGCATAAACCTCTGAAGAGGACTTCCTACTGCACCAAAATGACACTTTTCCATTTCCCACACTAAACATCCTGTAGCCTGTAAATGAGATCCTGATTAGGGCCGATTTTTAGAAAAAAGACTCATTTATATAGTGCCTTTCACGACCACCGGACATCTCAAAGTGCTTTACAGCCAATGAATTAATTTTGACGTGTAGTCACTGTTGTAATGTGGGATTTGGGAACAGTTTTGTGCTGTATGTCAACTAGGAATTGATCGAGACTACCCAAACTCAAGTAAAACAGGACGCTTGAATTAACTGCATGTAAACTTGAGCATTTGAAGTCTGTTGGGGCCCCTCTGGGCATTTTTAGATATAGTTTAATATTGCATTGGAGTTGTATTCCATGTGGTATTGAGCCCAAGCAGTATGAGCTGCCTCCCTCCAGGGAGATTTATAACCTTTCTCCTTAGAATTGACTCAGAAATGGAAACCACTTCACGGTGTTTTAAGTTGTAGTATAAATGCATCTGAACACCTGTAACAGCTTTTGTTTTTTTTTCCTCTTTCCCTTCTTTCCTCCCCCCCCCCACTAAAAATAAATTACGGCTCGATGGGCCGAATGGCCTCCTGTGCTATAACCATTCTACTTGAAATGAAACTCTTTTTGGTAGTAAATCCCTATTGTGCTCTCCAATATCTTGTGCAATCTTTTGTATATGAATTAAGTGACTTGTATGGATATTTTTGATTTGTTCAAAAATCATTCTCCATATAAATTTCAGTTTGTTAACTGTTTCATCCACCTTGTGGTTTCTTTTTAATTTATAGTTGGGAATCATTTAAGTTGTGATCTGATCAAAATTTCCCTTATTCCTTTTTTTAAAAAATCCATTTATGTATCTCTCATCTCTTCCCTCCTTCTCACTATTAAAGGCAGGCTTCAACTGAATATGTATAGTCAAGTTTAGTGGTGCCAACCTGATTTTTGATGCAGCATCAACCTATGCATTCTGCCTGACTTGATTTCAGGTTATTTTATTAATTCTTTGACATTTCGCTGGAATTATGCTTTTAAATGGCTTTTTTCAGGTTCATATGAATACTTCAGTGGGAGACTAATCCAAAATTTTTTAAGTACTTTGGAAATCAATTAGGGTTGGCAATTGTGTAGCAAGTGCTAGTTTCGTTTATTTAAAAGATCCAAATGCTTAATTCAATCAATTAAGCAGCTGTATTTTGAGATCTGGTTTGTTCCATTGTATAAACTTTGGATATTTTGTCTTTTTTTTTCTCTAATATAGTACTTGTGACATCTTTTTATTTTTAATATATTTTGTTTGTGTTTTGAGGTACTCTGGGAATTTCCATTATAGGAGATGACACAAATTTGGGTTTTGATGCCTTGCCCTAAGGAACTTAAAAATGTGATTTGTAACATGATGGGACAAGTTGAATTTGCAGTTCAGAAACAGGACTTTGACATTTATTAAAGACTCCTACTTAATCTGCAACTGTTCATAGAGAGTAACATGAATTGTTAAATTGTATATTTATATAGATTGTTTTTCCTTTTTTCTAACTACTGTGCTTCATATTACTATTTGTAAGGATATTGATTTAATCTAGAAACAACTTCTTGAGGGTGCTTTTATGATTTTTCAAGATAATTTGGTTGTGTAGTGTGAGAGTAAGTAAAATCCAGTAAGAACATTACTGCAAGTAGGGCAATTAGTAATCTGAGTATAGAAAAAATGCAGCTTCAGTTGTAGAGAGAGAGAGTGAGAGAAGACAGTAATATGAAGATGATTCATGTGATAGTGATTTCTGCACCAAAATAAAATTGATTCAACATTTGCCTTGTGCAGTACCTGGAGAATGGTTTTGTTTCTTGACCCATATCTTTATTGCCCAGGTTTCAGAATTAAAAGTATGTAATACTACATTGCATTATATTCCTCATTGCTTACATGTCTACATTTGTTTTTGTCACCTTGTTTGTGTTAGACTGCTAGATATGTTGGCTGGCTGAAAGCAAAGATTTTGTATAGAATTCCCTTTTTGTCCTCCAACATGACTGCAATAACCCTATTTTGTTCATGATGACTTTGACCACTGTGTTTATATCGATGACCTCAATGGAATGGAACAGGATAAGATACAGTTAAGATACTTAATACAGGTACTAGTAAGTATGTGCAGGGTGGTTTGAGAGGAATGGGTGCATTTCAAGAGAGCAGTGATCATAGCAAAAGTAATCAGTGTGTGAGGACAGAATAAAAAGGTAAGAAGCGTAAGAGGAGCAAGGAATTGCCTGTCAGAAATGCATTTTATTTATCCTATCAAGAACTGAGATGTGTTGGTCGTTCCCCAGATATGGGAGCAGTATTTAGGTCTTAGTAGGCTTGAAGTTTGGAGAGTGAAATTGTTGAGGGGGAAAAATGCTTGCCATAGGAGGAAAGTGTGTTTTGGATGCATTTTTATCAATGGAAATGTAGGAATTTCACGAAGTCAGAAGAGAATGAGACTAAAAATATTGCTAGTTGAAGGACCACCAGTGGAGTTAGCAAATGTAAGCGGTGGTATCTGCTGGTTAAACTTGTGATAAACTGTCTTTGGAAAAACAAGATTTATTTAGCCCCATTAAAGGCCATGAAGTAGATCATGGTACAATATGTCAACCATTTCAAATGCACATGACTTAGATAAAGTAAGCACTGATGGCATGCAATTTGAAGTATGCTGATGACCATGAGTACAGTCATAAGCAAAAGTGGATACGATTATATAAGTAAAGGTCAGATCTGAAGAGAAGGAAAGGTGCGGGATGAGGGACACATATCTAGTGGGCAATATGTGGAGTACTATCAAGATTAGAGATTGTATTGGGGTCTAGAATGGAGAGTCAAACACCTGGTAGGGATAAAACTTGATGTCTATCTCAGTTAGAATTAAGTGGAGCATTGGAGGGTAGTTTATTTTACTAAGATCCTTGAGATTAAAGGTTATAAGGTTAGTTTTTCTTAAGAGAATTACTAGACTGAAGATTTTTTTTTTAAAGTGCAAAGAAGGATTTTAAGATGTTGGAAAGAGTCTTGATAATTGACCAAAAGCAGTGGGTGGTGGAGTGCAGGAAACAGTTGATACTTTTTTCTAGTAAATATGTATTTACCAGCTCAAATGATTAGTTGTGGAAACCAATGAGCAGAGATATTATTGACTTGGGATGCATCGACCAATTTGAAAAAAAAGTAAAGCATCAGATTTGAGAAGTAGCTGTTATGATTAGAACTCAAATCAAAGCATAATGTTCAAAATTCTGGTTAGATGAAATTTTACAATCTAGGTCTTTTATATAAAAAAAACAATTGCATGTAAGCAAAATGATTTTGTTAAATGACCCAGTTTACCGATATGTCATAATTTAAAATTGATATGGACAGGAGTTGATAAATTTTAGTATTCACTATACTTGTAATTTTTTAGACTTTGTTAATCAACCCACGTTTAGAATTTTTTGTGCCGGTCAAAACCACAAAGAAAATGGTTGCTACATTGGTAACTAGTTGTTTTAGGCTAATGGACACATTAATAATTGGGCTGGATTTTCGACTCATTTGTGACCAGGTTTTCCGAGGGTTTTGATCCTCCGTGGCGCAATATGGGGCGGTCAGCTGTTTTGTGTCCGGGCGCGATCCTCTGGTTGGTTTTTGCGGCGGCACAGAGCTGCACCGGGTGTGCAACGGCTCGCATTGCGACACCGGCAGAAGTTTCGTCAATCACCTGACTCATATGCCACGAAACACACTTGTGGTGACCGCCAGGGAGAACACCGGAAGCGGTGACTTGGATAAACTGTAAAAAAAAAGTAAGTTTAACATTTTTATATTTTTTCAACGATGTCTGTGGTAAGGGTGCTGGCAATGTTTTAAAGTTTTTGAGAATTTTTTTTTACCTCTCCTAAGGCTTCTCTCAACGCTGCCAGTCCCGCACTAAGGTTGAGGAGGATACTGTTTTTGCACCGCAAAACTAGTACAACACCTCCCTTTGCGTGGTGCAAGACCCAAATGACGAAAGTTGCTCCACAAAGCGCAAACGTTAATCGGGCGGTAAATTTCCTGTCCCGCCTCAGTTTTCGCAACGGCAAAGCTGAAAATTCAGCCCTTTGTGTCTCGATGCTATGGGTTTAGTTGGAAAAAAAAACTAAAAAGCAAGCGAGAAGATATAGGCAATGATTTGAACTTGCATATGCTGTCCCTGGACATTAAGATGTGCAGTTTGGAAGATTGGAAAGTTAGAGAATAAGTATTTGATTTATCTGGCGTGATTAAAGGAAAAGCTCAACGCTGATGAAAAGCAAACTCCGTTCCATTTGGGGGAAATTGAATATGCATTATTTCTACTTGTGATTCTCATCATTAACATTTTTGCACTGTTGTGTTAAAAAGAGTTGTTGTGTAGCCCCTATTTACAGTGTTTGAAGCAAAATTGAATGTTGCCTTGATAGAATTTTATCAATGAGAATTTAAAATAGGATGAATTGATAAAATATAAACTTGAAGATTTTCTTTGATCCCTATAAGAGGTTAAAGAATTGCTGCAGAGTTTGGGAATTTATGGACTTTGATTTTACCTTCCTTTCTACTTCAGTTTTCTTTCTTCCTTGGTATTTTGAAATACAGAAATGTTTCCTCCATGATTTGGAATGAGAGTTAGGGAATACAAAAAATGTGCACATTGTTACACTCAATTGGTCTAGAAGTATGGAATATTAGATTACAAATCTTCTGTTTGAATGCTATGCTAGAGTTTAGAAGAATGAGGTGTGATCTCATTGAAACATACAAAATTCTTACAGGGCTTGACAGGGTAGATGCAGTGAGGATGTTTCCTCTGGCTGATGAGTCTAGAACCAGGGGTCAGTCTCCGAATATGGGGTCTGCTATTTAGGACTGAGATGAGGAGAAACTTCTTCACTCAGCGTAGTAAATCTTTGGAATTCTCTACCCCAGTGGGCTGTGGAGGCTCAGTCTTTGCATATAATCAAGACAGAGATCGATAGATTTTTGGATATTAAGGGAATCAAGGGATATGGGGATAGTGCAGGAATGTAGAGGAGGTAGATCAGCCATGATCTCATTGAATGGTGGAGCAGGCTCGAGGGGCCGAATGGCTCCTAATTCTTATGTTATGCTATTGAACGTAATCCAGAGGAAAGTCTTCAATTTAGAATAGTACCAGGATTGCAGGACTTCAGTTACGTTGAGACACGAGATGGTGAGGTTTCTCTCCTCTTAGAGCAAAGAAGATTAAGGGGAGATTTAATAGAGGTGTTCAAAATCATTGAATATTTTGATAGAGTAAATAAGGAGAAACTGTTTCCCGAGGCAGAAGGGTCGGTAATCAGAGGGCACAGAGTTAAGGTAATTGGCAAAAGAACCAGTGGTGAGATGAGGAGAAATCATTTTACGCAGTGATTTATGATCTGGAATGCACTGCCCGAAAGGGTGGTGGAAGCAAATTCAATAATAACTTTCAAAAGGGAATTGGATAAATACTTGAAGGGGGAAATTTTGCAGAGTTATAGAGAAAGTTCCATTCCTTTGTCCTAATTGCTTTTTCAAAAGAGCCGGCACAGGCACATTGGGCCGAATGGCCTCCTTCTGCCCTACATCATTCTATGATTTTAAATAAAACACAAATCTGAATATTTGGATGGTAAATTGTTATCAACCACATCTTTTGCCTTCTGGCTTTTAAGTAAAGGGTTATGGAAAGTAAAATGAACATTTACTGTAAGTAAAGATTCAGATAGTATTAAAATGGGACATGTGCCATTTAACACCTTGTGTGGTTGGTCATTTTTAAGATGTTGATGTGTTTGAGTGCGCTGCTGTAATTTATTAGAAGAAATTGCTCAAACGTTGTGTATTTAGACTGACAGCATTGCTACATTATACATCGAACTCTACATCAACATGATAGGTTAGAATTGTTGGAATCTATGCCCTAAGGCATAACACTTCCGTACCAACAGCAGCTTGGATATAAAAAGATCAAATTTGTCTGGCAATTTCTTTTAGTATTTTTAATATCTCCTAAGAACCCACTTGTGAGCTTTTGCATGAAATGGTGTCTCACTGACCCTCACTGGATTATAAAATATAGTGAATTCGTATATGACTGGATAAAGAAGATATAATGTTGTACAGGGATTTCAGCAAAGAGGAAAATAACTTGGAGAAAAAGTTGGATCACGTCACCATGGTCCCCTAGGCAAAAGGAAAATCAGATCTGAGTAATGACACAAATGAAGTTCTGTGTTTACCAAATAAAAGTATTTTATTTAACTAAAATCATTCAAACAATAAGAAAAGGTAATTCTTTAATAGACCAAGCACAATTTTGCTCGATTATGGACTCCACTCAATCTATTTTTATTAGGGAAAAGTTTTACAAAGTTCCTCCCTATCCCAGGAGTAAGTTGAGTAAAGCTCCAGATATGTTCTATTTCTATGCATCATATTAGTTGCTGCCTATGGGATGATGATCCTATGATCCATGCAGTATTCAAACATTTCCATTGATTACAGTCTTCACCTATTCCTAATCAATCTGATATTCAGCAGTTTAAAAAAAATCTTGATCAACAGCACTGAAATTGTAATGTCAAAATTCACTGACAGCACATACTGATGTCTTTCATCCATGTTTAACATTCCTCTCGCCACATGAGTTGATGCATCCAGTTGCAGCCAGCCTCTTGAGACCCATCACTTGTCTGGTCACCAGAGTCCCTTCCTAGTTTGATGAGTAATAATTCATCAAAGATTCATCTATGATGCGGCTAGGTGTGAATCTCTAGTCTGGTTTTAAGACTTGCTTCCACCTCCCAAATGAGGTTAAAACTAGGTGGATGAAAGGAGGGAGAGGGAGGGGAAGGGGATAGAGATTGTGGGGGGGGGGGGGGGGGGGGGAAGAAAAGAGAAGGAGATTGTGGGGGGGGGAAGAGAGGAGGAGATTGTTGGGGGGGGGGGGAGAGAGAGAGAGAAGGAGATTGTGGGGGGGGGGGGGAAGAGAGAAGGAGATTGTGAGGGGGGAGGAGGAGGGAAGGAGATTGTGGGGAGAGAAGGGGGAGGGAGGCTGAACAGGTAGGGCCCGTCCCCAGCACCAGATTTACAGGTAGGTGGTGTTGGGGCGGGTCGGGGGGGGTGGTGGGAGGGAGTTCGGTTCGGGTCGGAGGGAGGGAGAAGGGAGGTCAGGTCGAATCCAGTCCGGGGGCGGGTGGAGCGGGAGTGGGGTCGGTGTCTGGTCTGGAGGCCGGTGGGGGGGGGGGGGGGGGGGCGGGAGTTAGGTCGGCGGGGGGAGGGGAGAAGCGGGAGTCAGGTCGGTGTCCGGGGCGGGACGGGGGTGGGGGGGGGGGGAGCCGGTGTTGGGTCCGGTCCGGAAGCGGGTGTTGGGTCGGGAGGAAGCAGGAGCTGGCCGTGGGAGGAGCCTTGTGCACGCAGCCCCAATGAGGCCATTCGGCCAGGGCTAGGGGCTGCGTGCTTCGGGCCCCTCCCACACAGTTTTGGGCGCCTGGAGCTACTGAAACATGCGCGCACACTGTAGCGTGCATGTGCAGAGGTTTCAGCGCAGGGACCTGGCTCCGCCCCCTACAGCTCCTGCTGCGCTGCGCCGAGGGCCAGAGGACCTGCAGGGAGGTGGAGAATCTGGAGGTTGTTTTTTTTTTTAGGCGCACTTTGTGGCGCGAAAAACGGGCGTCTAGGTCGGGACTGTGCTGTTCTAGGCGCAGCTTGAAATTTGGGCCCAAAGATTCCAGAAATTAACAG
>NW_027252033.1:0-31887 GCF_044704955.1 Pristiophorus japonicus | reverse complement strand
CTCTCTCTTCCACCCCCTCCACTCGCTCTCCCTCTCTCTTCCACCCCTCCTCTCGCTCTCCCTCTCTCTTCCCACCCCTCACTCGCTCTCCCTCTCTCTCCCACCCCTCCACTCGCTCTCTCTCTTCCACCCCTCCACTCGCTCTCCCTCCACCCCTCCACTCGCTCTCCCTCTCTCTCTCTTCCACCCCTCCACTCGCTCTCCCTCTCTCTTCCACCCCTCCACTCGCTCTCCCTCTCTCTCCACCCCTCCACTCGCTCTCCCTCTCTCTTCCACCCCTCCACTCGCTCTCCCTCTCTCTTCCCACCCCTCCACTCGCTCTCCCTCTCTCTCCCCCCCTCCACTCGCTCTCCCTCTCTCTTCCACCCCTCCACTCGCTCTCCCTCTCTCTTCCCCCCCTCCACTCGCTCTCCCTCTCTCTTCCCCCCCCTCCACTCGCTCTCCCTCTCTCTTCCCCCCCTCCACTCGCTCTCCCTCTCTCTTCCCCCCCTCCACTCGCTCTCCCTCTCTCTTCCCCCCCTCCACTCGCTCTCCCTCTCTCTTCCACCCCCTCCACTCGCTCTCCCTCTCTCTTCCACCCCTCCACTCGCTCTCCCTCTCTCTTCCACCCCTCCACTCGCTCTCCCTCTCTCTTCCACCCCTCCACTCGCTCTCCCTCTCTCTTCCACCCCTCCACTCGCTCTCCCTCTCTCTTCCACCCCTCCACTCGCTCTCCCTCTCTCTTCCACCCCTCCACTCGCTCTCCCTCTCTCTTCCACCCCTCCACTCGCTCTCCCTCTCTCTTCCACCCCTCCACTCGCTCTCCCTCTCTCTTCCCCCCCCTCCACTCGCTCTCCCTCTCTCTTCCCCCCCCTCCACTCGCTCTCCCTCTCTCTTCCCCCCCCTCCACTCGCTCTCCCTCTCTCTTCCCCCCCCTCCACTCGCTCTCCCTCTCTCTTCCCCCCCTCCACTCGCTCTCCCCTCTCTTCCCCCCCTCCACTCGCTCTCCCTCTCTCTTCCCCCCCCTCCACTCGCTCTCCCTCTCTCTTCCCCCCCCTCCACTCGCTCTCCCTCTCTTCCCCCCCCTCCACTCGCTCTCCCTCTCTTCCCCCCCCTCCACTCGCTCTCCCTCTCTTCCCCCCCCTCCACTCGCTCTCCCTCTCTCTTCCCCCCCTCCACTCGCTCTCCCTCTCTCTTCCCCCCCTCCACTCGCTCTCCCTCTCTTCCACCCCTCCACTCGCTCTCCCTCTCTCTTCCACCCCTCCACTCGCTCTCCCTCTCTCTCTCTCTTCCACCCCTCCACTCGCTCTCCCTCTCTCTTCCACCCCTCCACTCGCTCTCCCTCTCTCTCCCACCCCTCCACTCGCTCTCTCTCTTCCACCCCTCCACTCGCTCTCCCTCCCACCCCTCCACTCGCTCTCCCTCTCCCTCTCTCTTCCACCCCTCCACTCGCTCTCCCTCTCTCTTCCCCCCCTCCACTCGCTCTCCCTCTCTTCCCCCCCCCGCCACTCGCTCTCCCTCTCTCTTCCCCCCCCTCCACTCGCTCTCCCCCCCCCTCCACTCCCTCTCTTCCCCCCCTCCACTCGCTCTCCCTCTCTTCCCCCCCTCCACTCGCTCTCCCTCTCTTCCCCCCCTCCACTCGCTCTCCCTCTCTTCCCCCCCCTCCACTCGCTCTCCCTTCCCCCCCGCCACTCGCTCTCCCTCTCTCTTCCCCCCCGCCACTCGCTCTCCCTCTCTCTTCCCCCCCGCCACTCGCTCTCCCTCTCTCTTCCCCCCCGCCACTCGCTCTCCTTCTCTTCCCCCCCCCTCCACTCGCTCTCCCTCTCTTCCCTCTTCCCCCACCCACCCCCACTCGCGCTCTCCCTCTTTCTCCACTCGCTCTCTCTCCGTCTCTTCCCCCTCCTCCACTCGCTCTCCTTCTCTTTCCCCTCGCCCCACTCTTTCCCCTCGCCCCGCCCACCTCCGATTTCCTTTCTCTCTCAGAAGGCCACGAAAATTTTCATTTAGATAATCATAGTGATATTTTAGGTAAAAGTCCTCGAGGGTCCTTTAGTATTGGGATTGATTTTCGAAAGATAACCCAAAAGCCCCAGTAGCAGGCTCAGGCTCAAGCAGCAGACAAGGCAGGCAGCAACAGCAGCATCTCCAGGCTCGACAAGGTGCTTCAGCTCCACTTCTGGCTTGCTCCTATCGTACTACACATGCGCGGCCGGATTGTGTGCGCATGCTCCGCACCAATAAGTGCACATGTGCAGAGGGAGTCAATGAACACCGTGCAAGTAATCACTTTCTAAATTGTGAAGCTGGTGCTTGCTGACCTGTTGCGACAGTGATTGAAGTGATTGATCTGCCCGTCTCTGTAAATAAGTTTGGGAATGTTGTACGGTTTCAGAGACATATGAAACGGTGATTTAGTCTCTTGGCGCTCAAACAATTCCGGATGGTTACAGACCTGAAAAAGAGAAAGGAATCTGAACGGACACAGAACATGAATGAACAAAAACACACACACAGCAATCAAGACTATCCAATTTGTTGCTACAGAAATTTATAGATACATCGCATATAAAAATAAACCTCTCCTTCAATGATATACTGCACACAGGCCTCCGATCCCTGATGGATTACTGGGTAAATCTCCCCGATCCCTGGTCTGTGCTGATTCTCTGATGGATTACTGAGTCAATCCCCCCGATCCCAGGTCTGTGCTGATTCCCTGATGGATTACTGGGTGAAGGCACTGTTCTGAGCTAACTGAACTCCGACAGAGTAAAAACTAAAGTAGCCATGGTCTTGATGTATATCTACCATTGCTCTAAGGTTAAAACCTGCAAAGGTCCCTGCCTGGCTATTTGGGTGAGGTTCCGGAGGGCTGCAGGACCCCCAAGCCCCCTGTACATGAGCAATTGGCAGCGAGAAAGAAATTAGGGCAAATAAACCGATGTCAGGTGGTCTCTGCGGAGTGGTGGTGTCTGATGTGAACATGTCTCTCTGAGGCCACTAGATTAGAAAGTTTGGACAAAAAAAAGATTCTGTTGACTGTACGCAGAATAGTTGAAAGTGCAGGGAGTACTCTGAATAAATCCCGTTACCCAGAGATTACTTGGAAATACACCACACTACACGCAGCATCAGACCCAGCAGAGTCAATACTGCTACTGTACTGTACAAGTAGTACGTGGCCAGTCTCATGTCCTGCCATGCTGAGCCTTTCGCCTGAACTAATCTGTCCTCCATCCCGTGAAGAAACTGTGCTTGTGCGCAATACAGGACGAAAAACAACACATCAATCGGGCCCAGGATGTTTGAGCTACTGGGATTGTTGACTTGCCATTGAAACAGGCTCTATTTTTTGACCCCAGTTCCTAAGTTCTCGCTGATAAGCAGTTACTTCACGGAGTTTGTATTCTGTAATAGGAACAAGGAGCTGACCCACGCCCCTTTCGCCGATCCGACCTAGCATCCCCTCCCTGCTCTGTTACGGTGCAGTCTCATTTGGGTTATGTTATGGAACGAGAGCACACGATACAATGGCCTTTTACAGTACTAGCTTATCTCTTATGGTGTTGCACATGTGGAGCTAAAACCAAGTGTAGTGTTTGGGTGACACAGGGTTAGATGGTGGAAATAATTAGACTTGGGTGAGCAGACATAATTCAATTCTCTTTTTAATCAAGCATTCTGTCCTTATTTTTTCATTATAATTCCTATGTTCACATTTACAATGGAACTGCCTGTATAAGCTTGTCACACGCTAATTCCATCCTCCCACCTGGGATCACATTAGTTTACATAGGCAGTTCCCACTATAAATGAGGACATTGGAATTTATAATGGAAACAGATGACAGGAACTGTTTAGCTGCAAGATCCAGATGTGTGGGAGAGTGGAGGGAGGTGGAAAGCTAAAGGACAGGGACAATGGGGAGTACTGACCTTGCGGAACTGCATGACAAGATTCATGAGGCTGCTTGTGGTGTTCTGGGCCTGTTGAGTGGTTCCCATGGATGACTGGAGCAGGTCCTCAATGGAGATCTTGTTCTTCAAAGCCTGGTACAGCATCTTCTGCCTGCTTTTCAGTTGGCAGTACATCAGGATCTCTATCTACACCGGGCATAAAAGAGAACACTGGTAGAGAGGACACAGGCCAGTTTGAGACATGCTAGACTCAACTTTCAGTAGTGTGTGTACATTTGCTGAGATACGGTGCAGCTTTCAATAGGGTCGTCATGTGTCAATTATCACTATACAATGAAACTATCTCAGCAGTGAAATTATTAGTTCCCCATTCAAATATGCATCGTTCAAGAACAAATAACTTGCATTTATATGGCAAATCCTCAGAACATCCCAGAGCACCTTCGCATCAATAAATGACTTGATCACTGTTGTTATGCACACATCAACGTCCCACAACAGGAAATGAAAGACCAGGATTATCGTTTTTGGTGAACGGAGAAATATTGGTTCGAATATCCTTGAAAATTCCCTGTTCTTCTTCGAAATATCCAATGGGATCTTTTACATCTGCCTGAGCAAGCAGACAGGCATAAATCTAATGTCTCATCCGAAGCATGACACCTCTGGCAATGAATAACCCCCTTCAGTACAGCACTGAAGTCTCAGCCCAAGTTTCTGAAGTGGGACTTGTACCGATGATCTTCTCATGAGGACGATAGTGTGCTCCCAATGAGGCAAGCTGACACTTAAATATTTAAAATCTTTCTTTATAAAAATACAGGAGAAACAAGTGGAACTCCTCACAGTCGCACAGCCTTATTGTAACAATAGTGTAACACCATTTTGATAAAATGGGCATACCAGCAGATTACGCCTGCAAGCGAAGACTTTGATTATTCACACCACCTGAAAAGTAACTAAACCTCTGCAAGGGAAATAAAATTAGTGGAAATAAAACTCCACTTTCAAAACACAAAAGGTTACAGGATTAATGTAAAAAGAAAGAAATTACCCTAAAAACTTGCACTATGTTCAAACTGTGCATCAGTTATACCCCAGGGCTAAGATTGAACATGAACGCCCTTTATTACCAGAGATTTAAAATGATGTCAGTCCGGTTGTGTTGCTGGTCTGAGAACTCCCATTCCTAGAACACTGCGATCTAATGTGCTCCCAATGTAAAAAGCACAACTCTAAAATATAGGGTCGAAAATTGTGGCCTCTCCGGATGCGTATGAAGTGTACACACACCCGAAGAGTCCTCGCAAATGCCGGTTCTCAGCGCGTGATGCGCATCCGCCGAAAACCAGCTTTTGCGATCTATACAGTTTGCATGCATCCCCGGGGCAGAGATTGGGCTATTTACCCAGCCAATGTCCTTTAAAGGCAGACGTTTGGCCTACTTTTACCAGTTTTAAAACATAGAAAAATTAAATGTAATCACTAATTTTTATGTTAAAAACCCTGTCCATTAAGGCAAGTTTATTTTTAACCCTATTAAAACACATGAAAAACATATTAAAAATTTTTTTTTTTTCTAAAACATTTAATTACATTTAATTTCAATTAATTTCAAATATGTATGGTGTTTTTTTTTAATTTATTGTGTTATGTTTCTATTTTTTGGGGGTATTCTCATTGATAATAATGGGAGCGTGTACAAACGGAGTTCCCATTATCAATGTGAATACTAGATGTTCATTGGTGTTCCAGGCCCACGTAATCCCAGATTACGAATACGGAAGATATGTTCCCGTACGCTGGACTGCGAAATTAGGCCCCCGACCACAATCATACGTTGTTCCGGGACCACCAGGTATTTTAGTTCAAGAAATTCCGGTTGGTGGCGTTCGGCCGAAGGAAGCCTCTGACCACAATTTCCCCGCATCATCTTTCAATTTTGATACTGCAATGTAACTGCAGCAAAAGTAAAAATGATCAAGCTTGCTGTTCCCGATGGCATTGCCTTGTGTTAGCATTACGCTGCAGTCTTAGGCTCAATTCCTGGCCTGATCTCAGTTGATGTAAAGTGGCCTCAGCCTTCCAGGGCTAGGGACGCTACCTAGGAATGGCACGGAAGAACAGAATGGGCCTTGGCTGCGATGTAACCCAGCGTCAACTAGCCAGCTGATATTGACCACCTAGGCTCAATCATGAATATTTGTGGCAGCGTGGGGGTTAATGGAGACTTGGAGCCAGCAAAAATCTGCACCAACAGTAGAGCATGAAAGAACTTGCGAAAAAACCTGAGCAGTTTGCCTGTGGAGTCAGCACTCCAGGCCGATCGATCAATCGATCAGTGTGTGCAGTGACCAGAGGAGAGAGTGGGGAAACTCAGCACCCCAGGCCGATCGATCGATCGATCAGTGTGTGCAGTGACCAGAGGAGAGAGTGGGGAAACTCAGCACTCCAGGCTAATCGATCGATCGATCAGTGTGTGCAGTGACCAGGAGAGAGTGGGGACGCTCAGCACCCCAGGCCGATCGATCGATCGATCAGTGTGTGCAGTGACCAGAGGAGAGAGTGGGGAAACTCAGCACTCCAGGCCGATCGATCGATCAGTGTGTGCAGTGACCAGAGGAGAGAGTGGGGAAACTCAGCACCCCAGGCCGATCGATCGATCAGTGTGTGCAGTGACCAGAGGAGAGAGTGGGGAAACTCAGCACCCCAGGCCGATCGATCGATCAGTGTGTGCAGTGACCAGAGGAGAGAGTGGGGAAACTCAGCACCCCAGGCCGATCGATCGATCAGTGTGTGCAGTGACCAGAGGAGAGAGTGGGGAAACTCAGCACCCCAGGCCGATCGATCGATCAGTGTGTGCAGTGACCAGAGGAGAGAGTGGGGAAACTCAGCACTCCAGGCCGATCGATCGATCAGTGTGTGCAGTGACCAGAGGAGAGAGTGGGGAAACTCAGCACTCCAGGCCGATCGATCGATCAGTGTGTGCAGTGACCAGAGGAGAGAGTGGGGAAACTCAGCACTCCAGGCCGATCGATCGATCAGTGTGTGCAGTGACCAGAGGAGAGAGTGGGGAAACTCAGCACCCCAGGCCGATCGATCGATCAGTGTGTGCAGTGACCAGAGGAGAGAGTGGGGAAACTCAGCACCCCAGGCCGATCGATCGATCAGTGTGTGCAGTGACCAGAGGAGAGAGTGGGGAAACTCAGCACTCCAGGCCGATCGATCGATCAGTGTGTGCAGTGACCAGAGGAGAGAGTGGGGAAACTCAGCACTCCAGGCCGATCGATCGATCGATCAGTGTGTGCAGTGACCAGAGGAGAGAGTGGGGAAACTCAGCACTCCAGGCCAATCGATCGATCGATCAGTGTGTGCAGTGACCAGAGGAGAGAGTGGGGAAACTCAGCACCCCAGGCCAATCGATCGATCGATCAGTGTGTGCAGTGACCAGAGGAGAGAGTGGGGAAACTCAGCACTCCAGGCCAATCGATCGATCGATCAGTGTGTGCAGTGACCAGAGGAGAGAGTGGGGAAACTCAGCATCCCAGGCCAATCGATCGATCGATCAGTGTGTGCAGTGACCAGAGGAGAGAGTGGGGAAACTCAGCACTCCAGGCCGATCGATCGATCGATCAGTGTGTGCAGTGACCAGAGGAGAGTGGGGACGCTCAGCCTTACCTTATCAGACAGCTCATTCTCCACATCCTTTTTGATCCTCCTCAGCATGAAAGGCTTGAGAATCATGTGCAGGCGTGACAGCTGGTCTACAAAAACAGGAGGGAAAAGACAACTGGATCAGCTGCATTCTGCACTGGCCACCACAGCAGCTCCGCCTCAGTCAGGTGCCCAACCACAGCATGTTCTCTTCAACATAATGGCATTAATAAGATGCCAGATTTACTGACAGTGGTGGCACATTTAGTACAACATTGACCCTAATCCCACAAAAGCATGTGCAACCAAATAGTCACACAGAAAACTGCTCAAAACATACCTTCAAAATCATTTAACACATATATAAAAGGTGGACTGGAATAAAATTGAAGAACAAAAGGTATCATAAATGCCACTCCACCACCAAAAACCCCAGCATAGTCAGGAACAAACGCTCAATGTTAATCTAACTAATCTAATAACCGCCACTGCCTGTGACAGAAGGAACTTTCATTCCCACTGCCATGTACAGCTTACGCAAATACACAATGTAGAACACCAGGGTTTATAGAACTCATTATACTAGTTTTAAAATAGGAATCCATTTAGAAACATAGAAAATAGGTGCAGGAGCAGGCCATTCAGCCCTTCTAACCTGCACCGCCATTCAATGAGTTCATGGCTGAACATGCAACTTCAGTACCCCCTTCCTGCTTTCACGTCATACCCCTTGATCCCCCGAGTAGTAAGGACTTCATCTAACTCCCTTTTGAATATATTTAGTGAATTGGCCTCAACTACTTTCTGTGGTAGAGAATTCCACAGGTTCACCACTCTCTGGGTGAAGAAGTTTCTCCTTATCTCGGTCCTAAATGGCTTACCCCTTATCCTTAGACTGTGACCTCTGGTTCTGGACTTCCCCAACATTGGGAACATTCTTCCTGCATCCAACCTGTCCAAACCCGTCAGAATTTTAAACGTTTCTATGAGGTCCCCTCTCACTCTTCTGAACTCCAGTGAATACAAGCCCAGTTGATCCAGTCTTTCTTGATAGGTCAGTCCCACCATCCCGGGAATCAGTCTGGTGAATCTTCGCTGCACTCCCTCAATAGCAAGAATGTCCTTCCTCAAGTTAGGAGACCAAAACTGTACACAATACTCCAGGTGTGGCCTCACCAAGGCCCTGTACAACTGTAGCAACACCTCCCTGCCCCTGTACTCAAATCCCCTCGCTATGAAGGCCAACATGCCATTTGCTTTCTTAACCGCCTGCTGTACCTGCATGCCAACCTTCAATGACTGATGTACCATAACACCCAGGTCTCGTTGCACCTTCCCTTTTCCTAATCTGTCACCATTCAGATAATAGTCTGTCTCTCTGTTTTTACCACCAAAGTGGATAACCTCACATTTATCCACATTATACTTCATCTGCCACGCATTTGCCCACTCACCTAACCTATCCAAGTCACTCTGCAGCCTCATAGCATCCTCCTCGCAGCTCACACTGCCACCCAACTTAGTGGGGTCATCCGCAAATTTGGAGATACTACATTTAATCCCCTTGTCTAAATCATTAATGTACAATGTAAACAACTGGGGCCCCAGCACAGAACCCTGCGGTACCCCACTAGTCACTGCCTGCCATTCCGAAAAGTACCCATTTACTCCTACTCTTTGCTTCCTGTCTGACAACCAGTTCTCAATCCACGTCAGCACACTACCCCCAATCCCATGTGCTTTAACTTTGCACATTAATCTCCTGTGTGGGACCTTGTCGAAAGCCTTCTGAAAGTCCAAATATACCACATCAACTGGTACTCCTTTGTCCACTTTATTGGAAACATCCTCAAAAAATTCCAGAAGATTTGTCAAGCATGATCTCCCTTTCACAAATCCATGCTGACTTGGACCTATCATGTCACCATTTTCCAAATGCGCTGCTATGACATCCTTAATAATTGATTCCATCATTTTACCCACTACTGAGGTCAGGCTGACCGGTCTATAAATCCCTGCTTTCTCTCTCCCTCCTTTTTTAAAAAGTGGGGTTACATTGGCTACCCTCCACTCCATAGGAACTGATCCAGAGTCAATGGAATGTTGGAAAATGACTGTCAATGCATCCGCTATTTCCAAGGCCACCTCCTTAAGTACTCTGGGATGCAGTCCATCAGGCCCTGGGGATTTATCGGCCTTCAATCCCATCAATTTCCCCAACACAATTTCCTGACTAATAAAGATTTCCCTCAGTTCCTCCTCCTTACTAGACCCTCTGACCCCTTTTATATCCGGAAGGTTGTTTGTGTCCTCCTTAGTGAATACTGAACCAAAGTACTTGTTCAATTGGTCTGCCATTTCTTTGTTCCCCGTTATGACTTCCCCCTGATTCTGACTGCAGGGGACCTACGTTTGTCTTTACTAACCTTTTTCTCTTTACATACCAATAGAAACTTTTGCAATCCGCCTTAATGTTCCCTGCAAGCTTCTTCTCGTACTCCATTTTCCCTGCCCTAATCAAACCCTTTGTCCTCCTCTGCTGAGTTCTAAATTTCTCCCAGTCCCCAGGTCCGCTGCTATTTCTGGCCAATTTGTATGCCATTTCCTTGGCTTTAATACTATCCCTGATTTCCCTTGATAGCCACGGTTGAGCCACCTTCCCTTTTTTATTTTTACGCCAGACAGGAATGTACAATTGTTGTAATTCATCCATGCGGTCTCTAAATGTCTGCCATTGCCCATCCACAGTCAACCCCTTAAGTATCATTAGCCAATCTATCTTAACCAATTCATGCCTCATACCTTCAAAGTTACCCTTCTTTAAGTTCTGGACCATGGTCTCTGAATTAACTGTTTCATTCTCCATCCTAATGCAGAATTCCACCATATTATGGTCACTCTTCCCCAAGGGGCCTCGCACAATGAGATTGCTAATTAATCCTCTCTCATTACACAACACCCAGTCTAAGATGGCCTCCCCCCTAGTTGGTTCCTCGACATATTGGTCTAGAAAACCATCCTTTATGCACTCCAGGAAATCCTCCTCCATCGTATTGCTTCCAGTTTGGCTGGCCCAATCTATGTGCATATTAAAGTCACCCATTATAACTGCTGCACCTTTATTGCATGCACTCCTAATTTCCTGTTTGATGCCCTCCCCAACATCACTACTACTGTTTGGAGGTCTGTACACAACTCCCACTAACGATTTTTGCCCTTTAGTGTTCTGCAGCTCTACCCATATAGATTCCACATCATCCAAGCTAATGTCTTTCCTAACTATTGCATTAATCTCCTCTTCAACCAGCAATGCTACCCCACCTCCTTTTCCTTTTATTCTATCCTTCCTGAATGTTGAATACCCCTGGATGTCGAGTTCCCAGCCCTGATCATCCTGGAGCCACGTCTCCGTAATCCCAATCACATCATATTTGTTAACATCTATTTGCACAGTTAATTCATCCACCTTATTGCGGATACTCCTTGCATTAAGACACAAAGCCTTCAGGCTTGCTTTTTTAACACCCTTTGTCCTTTTAGAATTTTGCTGTACAGTGGCCCTTTTTGTTCTTTGCCTTGGGTTTCTCTGCCCTCCACTTTTCCTCATCTCCTTTCTGTCTTTTGCTTTTGCCTCATTTTTGTCTCCCTCTGTCTCCCTGCATAGGTTCCCATCCCCCTGCCATATTAGTTTAACTCCTCCCCAACAGCACTAGCAAACACTCCCCCTAGGACATTGGTTCCGGTCCTGCCCAGGTGCAGACCGTCCGGTTTGTACTGGTCCCACCTCCCCCAGAACCGGTTCCAATGCCCCAAGAATTTGAATCCCTCCCTGCTGCACCACTGCTCAAGCCATGTATTCATCTGCGCTATCCTGCGATTCCTACTCTGACTAGCACGTGGCACTGGTAGCAATCCCGAGATTACTACTTTTGAGGTCCTACTTTTTAATTTGAGAAACAAATCTATCCCCGCGTTAGACAGAGGATCGCAACTCGACTTGGGTTAGTTAGTGTAACACGGGATTAAATGGACACCCCTCGGGCTGGGGTTAGGTAGTGTAACATGGGGTTAAATGGACACCCCTCGGGCTGGGGTTAGTTGATGTAACACGGGGTTAAATAGACGCCCCTCAGGCTGGGGTTAGGTAGTGTAACACGGGGTTAAATGAACAACCCTCCGGCTGGGGTTAGTTGGTGTAACACGGGGTTAAATGGACAACCCCTGGGCTGGGGTGAGTTAGTATAACACGGCATTAAATGGACACCCCCCGGGCTGGGGTTAGTTAGTATAACACGGCGTTAAATGGACACCCCTCGGGCTGGGGTTAGGTAGTGTAACACGGGGTTAAATGGACAACCCTTGGGCTGGGGTTAGTTGGTGTAACACGGGTGTTAAATGGACATCCCTCGGGCTGGGTTTGTTGGTGTAACACGGGGTTAAATGGACACCCCTCGGGCTGAGGTTAGGTAGTGTAACATGGGGTTAAATGGACATCCCTCGGGCTGGGGTTAGTTGGTGTAACACGGGGTTAAATGAACACCCTTCGGGCTGGGGTTAGTTGATGTAACACGGGGTTAAATGGACACCCCTCGGGCTGGGGTTAAATGGACACCCCTCGGGCTGGGGTTAGTTAGTATAACACGGCGTTAAATGGACACCCCTCGGGCTGGGGTTAGGTAGTGTAACATGGGGTTAAATGGACATCCCTCGGGCTGGGGTTATTTGTTGTAACACGGGGTTAAATGAACACCCCTCGGGCTGGGGTTAGTTGATGTAACACGGGGTTAAATGGACACCCCTCGGGCTGGGGTTAAATGGACACCCCTCGGGCTGGGGTTAGTTGGTGTAACACGGGGTTAAATGGACACCCCTCGGGCTGGGGTTAGGTAGTGTAACACGGGGTTAAATGAACACCCCTCGGTCTGGGGTTAGGTAGTGTAACACGGAGTTAAATGGACAACCCTTGGGCTGGGGTTAGTTGGTGTAACACGGGGTTAAATGGACACCCCTCGGGCTGGGGTTAGGTAGTGTAACACGGGGTTAAATGGACACCCCTCGGGCTGAGGTTAGGTCATGTAACATGGGGTTAAATGGACACCCCTCGGGCTGGGGTTAGTTGGTGTAACACGGGGTTAAATGGACAACCCCTGGGCTGAGGTTAGGTCGTGTAACATGGGGTTAAATGGACACCCCTCGGGCTGGGGTTAGTTGGTGTAACACGGGGTTAAATGGACAACCCCTGGGCTGGGGTGAGTTAGTATAACACGGCATTAAATGGACACCCCCCGGGCTGGGGTTAGTTAGTATAACACGGCGTTAAATGGACACTCCGGACGACCAAAAAAACATACAAAGCTAGTACTGGAGTTTGACGAGTTCAAAGACAGACTCCACTCTCGTTCTGGCAGAGGGCTCCTCTCCAATTCCACAAATGTGCTACTTCTTAGGTTTTTCTAAAGCAAGCACTGAGAAAGTTTGTAAAAATTAAAATAGCAGAACAAAGACCTTCTCCTCCCAAAAGAGAGAGGGTACAGATTCCACACACATCAGTACAGAGAGGTATAGACGGAGGGAACAGATTCCAGACATGTCAGTACAGAGAGGCAGAGTGTACTGATTCCAGGCTCTTCTCTCTCTTCAGCGGTCCCTCGTATCGAGGATGACTTGCTTCCACGCCAATAAGGGATGAGTTCACAGGTGTTTCAATGAAGGACCTAATATTCCAGGCCCCGAACTATATGTTGAAGGGTGGAAGATGCCTGAGCGTGGATTTTTTTAACGTGTGGCGGCTGTTGCACACTAGCCACCACATGGGCTTGACAGAGCTAGGTCTTGGTCCAGTGGCAAGAATTAACCAAGACAACTGGAGACCTGCTCTGCTGCACAGACCTAGTGTACACACATATCGCAATGTGGGCTGCCCCAGACACGCTAGTACAGAGTACAGATTCCAGGCACATCAGCACAGAGAGGTACAACAGAGGTTGCTGGAATGTCCATGGAGCAGGAATAAGGCAGTGTGTGTTTGGGTGAGTGCATGGGCTCAATACAATAAAGCACCGTTTTGAATATTACAAGGCAGCACTTACTCTCATCGATGGCAGATTTGTTCTCAGCATGGCTTTCAATATCCTTGGAAAACCACTCGTTGAATTCATCATGGGAATCGAAGAGAGTTGGCATGATAAAATGTAGCAGTGCCCACAGCTAAGGGGAGAAATAACACACATACTGTGAATAGTTATACGACAGGATATTAGCTTTATATACAGAGTCTAAAGATATTCCTCATTTATGACAGACTCTTCGCTAGTAAAATGTATTAACAGTATTTTCCGCTAAATAGACTTCAACACACATAACTTAAGTATTCTCTGCTGTAGTCCGAAACATTAATTTATTTTTAAAATATATATTCTCCCATTCAGGACATCGAGGGGAGAGGGTGAACAGCCAGAGGTCATGGTCCATATCTGCACCAATGACATAGGAAGAAGGATGAGGTTCTGCAGGCAGATTTTAGGAAGCTAGTAGATTAAAAAGCAGGACCCAGAAGATAGTAATCTCCGGATTACTCCCGGCGCCACGTACTAGCGAGTACAGAAATAGGAGGATGGAGCAGATGGATGCGTGGCTGCAGAGAGGGTGCAGGTGGGAGGGCTTTAGATTCCTGAGGCATTGGGACCTCTTCTGGGGGAGGTGGGACCTGCACAAGCTGGACAGGTTGCAGCTCAACAGCGCTGGGACCAATATCCTCGCCGGGGGCGGGGGGGGGTTTGCTAGTGCTGTTGGGGAGGGTTTAAACTAGCTCGGCTGGTGGGGGGGGGGGGGGGGGGGAATCTGAGAGCATTGTCAGAAGGGAGAGAAGCCAAGCTGGAAATGGAAGGCAGAAAATTAGTAAGTGACTCTGGAAGGCAGAGGAAGCAAAGGCTAGAAAATAGACAACAAGGCAGTTCACAGCAATGCTAAATGGTATATACTTTAATGCAAGGAATCTAGGAAATAAGGCAGTTGAGCTAAGGGCACAGATAGACACTTGGGAGTATGATATTGGAGCCATTACTGAGACATGGCTGAAAGAAGGGTAGGAATGGCAGCTCAATATTCCTGGTTACAAGGTTAGAGAGTTAGAGGGGGTAAAAAGGGAGGGGGAGGGATTAAAGAAACAATTACAGCTGTGAGGAGGGTTGAGATGTTTGAAGGATCATCAAATGACGCCATATGGATTGAACTAAAGAATAAAAATGGGGCAATCACACTGCTGGGAGTGTACTATAGTTCGAGGGAGATAAAAGTGCAAATCTCTGACAAGTGCAAAAACATTAGGGCAGTAATAGTGGGGGATTTCAATGACCCTAATATTAACTGGGATACCTGATGGTACAGATGGCACAGAATTCCTAAATTGCATTCTGGAGAACTTTTTTTTAGCCAATACGTAGCAAGCCCAACAAGTTCAGGAGTTAGTGTAAGGGAATGAAGCTGGGCCTGTGGAAGGAGTATCAGTAGGTGAGCATTTTTGTGATAGTAATCAAAATTCGGTTCGTTTTAGCATAACTGTGGATAAGGACAAAGAAAAAACAGGAGTTAGAGTTCTAAATTGAGGAAGGCCAATTTTACCAGGCTGGGAAGTGATTTAGCAAAATTGGACAGGAAAGTTCTTGAAGGTAAATCAGTGCCAGAGCAGTGGGAGGCATTCAAGGAGGTACATGGAATTTAGGGCAAGTGTCATCCCACAAAGAAAAAGGGCAGAACTGCCAAATTTAGAGGCCCCTGCATGATGAGGTGCATATATGGTAAGTTAAAGACATAAAAGGGAGGCCTATATCAGATATGGTGAGCTCAATACTGCAGAAAGTCTAGAAGAGGACAGAAAGTGCAGGGGTGTAATTAAGAAGGAAATTAGGAAAGCAAAAAGAGGGCATGAAAAAATACTGGCAAGCAGAATCAAAGAAACCCCAAAGATGTTTTAGAATTACATAAAGAGCAAGAGGATATGGAAGGAAAGAGAAGGAAAGAGTAGAGACCAAAATGGTGAACTATGTGTGGAGGCAGAGGATGTGGGTAAGGTACTAAATGAACACTTTGCGGCTGTCTTCACAAGAGGGGGACGATGCTGATGTTGAAGTTCAGGAGGAAAATCGTGAAATATTGGACAGGATAAACATAGTTAGAGATGAAGTATTAAGGGGTTTAGCATCCTTGAAAGTAGATAAATCGTCAGGACCGAATGAAATATATCCGAGGCTATTAAAAGAAGCAAGGGAGGAAATTGCAGAGGCTCTGACCATCATTTTCCAATCCTCCCTGGTAACAGGAGTTTTTCCAGAGGATTGGAGAAGTGCTAACGTTGGAGAACATCCGAAATCCAGAGTTCCAAAATTTGGAATGTTCCGGAATCCGGACCAATCCGTGGCGGGGTGGTCTGGAAACCGGAAAATGTTCCAAAATCTGGACTTTTTAAAAAAACTGATTACCGCTGCGAGTTGGGCCTAGGGAAGGGGAAAAACAGCTCCCTTAAATTCCAAGAAACAAAAATTCACAAAACATTCAGAAAACTCTTACCTAATAAATCGCTGAAAAAGAATTTAAAAATAAAAACTTTAACTTACCTTTTTTGCAGGTCTTCAACGCAGGTTTTTCACGGCCGCCGACCCCTGACCTGGAACCCACGACCCCTGACCCGCAGCCGACGCTGCCAAACCTGGAACCGTTGACTCCTCCCACCCACCCCGCTCTGCCTCCAAACCCCCACCCAGCCCCAGCTACCCAACAGACCCCAGACCCGCAGCCGACGCTGCCGAACCTGGAACCGTTGACCCCTCCCACCCATCACGTTCTGCCTCCAAACCCCCAACCCCGCCCCTGGCCATGCCAGACTCCCCAGACTGCTCTGAGGCTGAGGGGAGACCTTACTGAGGTATATAAAATTAGGAGGGGCCTAGATGGAGTGGATAGGAAGGACCTATTTCCCTTAGCAGAGGGGTCAATAACCATGAGGCATAGAATTAAAGTAATTGGTAGAAGGATTAGAGGGGAGATGAGGAAACATTTCTTCACCCAGAGGGTGGTGGGAGTCTGGAACTCGCTGCTTGAAAGAGTGGCAAAGGCAGAAACGCTCATCACATTTAAAAAGTACTTGGATGTGCATTGAAGAGCCGTGACCTACAGGCTATTTGACCTAGTGCTAGAAGGTAGGATTAGGCTGGGTAGCTCTTTTTCTACCGGCACGGACATGATGGGCTGAATGGCCTCCTTCTGTGCCATAATTTTTCTACTTCTATGATTCTAGCCACTCAACAGCATACAGACCAACCAGAAAGAATGAGGAGTTCCGTCAGCAATAAGGGACCACCACATTTAAAACAGAATGAACTGGGATGATTCAGCATTCCGCAAGGAGAATATGGGTTTGCGGCAGACGAGGACCACAGGGTGAGGACCGACAGACAGACACGATCAGGATCACAGTCCCACAGGGTGAAGAGAGACATGATCAGGATCACAGTCCCACAGGGTGAAGAGAGACAGACAGGATCAGGATCACAGTCCCACAGGGTGAGGACAGACAGACCGACACGATCAGGATCACAGTCCCACATGGTGAGGACAGTCACGATCTGGATCACAGTTCCACAGGGTGAGGACAGACAGACAGGATCAGGATCACAGTCCCACAGGGTGAGGACAGACAGACAGACACGATCAGGATCACAGTCCCACAGGGTGAGGACAGACAAAACAGACACGATCAGGATCACAGGCCCACAAGGTGAGGACAGACAGACAGGATCAGGATCACAGTCCCACATGGGGAGGATAGTCAGACCGACACGATCTGGATCACAGTCCCACAGGGTGGCTCTAAATCACTTACATTTTGTATTCATGGTGCCTCATTCTAGACCCCTCAGCTACTGGCAACAGTCAGCTTCTATCTGCCCTGTGCCATCCTTTCATAATTTTAAACAGTTCTATCAAAAATCAGAGAAAACAGAAACACAAATTGCTAGGTGTTGCACAGAGGAGGACAAAGTCATTCCTCCACCTACAAATGCATTGTATAGGTATGGCTACCTTTGGGTACCTGTGATTAAACAGCTCTCATGTCGAGGGGTACTTTAAGTTACTGACCTCTGCCATGGTGTTCTGAATGGGGGTCCCCGTCAGCAGCAGTCGATTTCGGCACTGAAACTGCAGCAAAATCTTCCAACGAACACTGCACAAAGAAAGAAAGGGCTCAGAAAACTCAAACATACACAAAAGCACCAAAATGCCTCTATAACCAAAGCTGTGTGCTTTATCCCCTGTCCTCATCTTTCAGTGCATAGTGCATCCAGTTTAATGAAACTCTTGGGGAGAACCCTGCACCAACTGTATGAAAACCCTGACAGCAAGCAACCAGCACATCTGGCAGGGTTAACACACGTTGCCTGCACGAACTAGCTCAGTCACTGCAATGGACAGGGCCTGAATAGACCACTACAGCCCCCAGGCCCACTACAGACGTAGACTCTGGTGTAGGGTGCAGCATTATAAAGTTTGCAGATGGTACGAAACTTGGCAAAGTAGGAGATGGTGATGAGGACAGTTATAAGCTTCAAGATGACAGACAGGATGGTGAAATGGGCAGTTCAATGCAGAGAAGTGTGAAGTGATGCACTTTGGGAAGACAAATATGGAAAGACAGTACAGGTGCAGAGTCCCGAATCCGCAACCCTCGGGACCAGGGCTGTTCTGGATTTTGCGTTTTGCCAGACTTTGGAATGTTTTTCTGACGTCACGAATCCGTAAACACCCGAGCTCAGGTTCGGGTATTTCCAGATTTTGGAACATCAGAAAGGGTGTGGGGGGTGGCCGGGTGCTCGTCAAAGAGCTGTTTGGGTTGCCAGGCGATGAGGTCGTCGGGCAGGGCCCCGACGAAGAGGTGGTGTTTCGGCCAGCCGACGAGGAGGCCCTGAGGTCGGGCAGCGGCGGCGTGAGGCCCGAGGTTGGGTGACAGCGAGGGGCGGTGTGGCGAGGCCCGAGGTCGGGCAACTGCAGCACCTCGAGGACAGCAGGGTCCGGATTCCGGGACATTTTACGGATTCCGGAACTCTGGAACGCTGCACCTGTATACTAAAAATGGCAGAATTTTGAAAAGTGTAGATGAGCAGAGTGACCTTGGTGTCCATCGACACAAAACCTTAAAGTGGTAGTGCAAGTTGATAAGGTAGTTTAAAAAAGCACATAGGTTTACTTGGGTTTATAAATAGAGAAATAGAATATAAAAGCAAAGGAAATCATGGACAATTGTGGGCACCACTCTACAGGAAACTTGTAACGGCCTTAGAAAGGGTAGAGGGGAGGTTTACCAGGATGGTACCAGGGATGAGGGATTTCCGTTAGGAGAGGTAGAAACGTTAGGCCTGTTCTCCTTGGAACAGAGACGGTTAAGAGATCTCGTAGAGATTCTCAAGACGATGAGAGCTTTTGAACAGGGAAAAAATACTCCCTCTGGTGAGCGGGTCAATAATTAGAGGTCACGTATTCAAAATCATTGGCAAAATATCCAGAGGGGAGAGGAGGAGAAACGTTTTCACACACAGTTGTGGGGATCGGGAATGCTCTGCCTGAAAAGGTGACAGGAGCTGATTCCAGCAATAATTTGAAAAGGGAGTCGGACAGGTTCTTGAGGATGAGGAACTTGTAGGAATATGGACAAAAAGCGGGGCTTTGGGACTAAACACGACTGCTCTTTCACAGAGCCGGCACAGATTCGATGGGCCGAATGGCCTCCTTCTGTGCTGCAAGTTTCCATGATTCTATGAAGCATAACAGGAGGGGTTACAATCTAATTAGATAGAGCCAGCGTAGGTCGTGACTGACCAACTTAACAGGATTTCTTTGGGTATGTTAACCACTCAATGGACAAGAGCGAGGCAGTGGATGTTATCTACCTGAATTTCAGGAAAGGATTTGACACTATTCCATGTAACAACCCGATTTACAAGGTGGATGTTGGCCAGGATGTTTGGAGAACTCCTGCGCTTCTTTGAAAAAAGATCTTTAACATTCACCTGAATAGAGAGATAGGGTCTCAGTTCACCATTTCCTCCAAGGCTCCCCAAGTAAGGCACTCAACTATCAGCCAATATTATGTGCTTGGGTCTAGGAGGGGAATGGAACCCATAACCTTCTGACTCAGTGGTGGGAGTAGTACCAACAAAGCCAAGCTTGCAGGAGTCAAGAAGAGAACCACGAGATTAAGAACATAATATAAGAAATAGGAGGAGTAGGCCCTACAGCCCCTCGAGCCTGCTCTGCCATTCAATAAGAACATGGCTGATCCTCGACCTCAACGCCACTTCCCTGCCCAATCTCCATATCCCTCGATTCCCCTAAACTCCAAAAATCTATATATCTCAGCCTTGAATATACTCAACGACTCAGCATCCACTGCCCTCTGGGGCAGAGAATTCCAAAGATTCACCAACCTCTGAGTGAAGAAATTCCTTCTCATCTCAGTCTAAAATGGCTGACCCCTTATCCTGAGACTGTGCCCACTAGTTCTAGACTCTCCAGCCAGGGGAAACATCCTCTCAGCATCTACCCTGTCAATCACCCTCAGAATCTTGTATGTTTCAATGAGATCACCTCTCATTCTTCTTAACTCGAGAGAGTATCGATCCATTCTACACAATCTCTCCTCATAGGACAACCCTCTCATCCCAGGAATCAATTTAGTGAAGTTTTATTGCACCGCTTCCAAGGTAACTATATTCTTCCTTGGATAAGGAGACCTAAACTGTGCGCAGTATTCCAGGTGTGGTCTCACCAAGTCCCTGTACAGTTGTAGCAAGACTTCCTCACTCCCTCACTCTTATACTCCAACCCCCGTGCAATAAAGGCCAACATGCCATTTGCCTTCCTTCTTGCATGCTAGCTTTCTGTGTTTCGTGCATAAGGACACCCAGGTCCCTCTGAACACCAACATTTGAAAATTTCTCACCATTTAATAACTATTCTGTTTTTCTATTCTTCCTACCAAAGTGAATAACCTCACATTTCCCTACATTATACTCCATCTGCCACCTTACTGCCCACTCACTCAGTCGATCTATATCCCTTTGCAGGCGCTTTGGGACCGAAATTGCCCCTTTCCTTAAGGCCCCTTAACATCAGAAAACGGCGGCCACACTGCGGAGTGCAATGGCCTCTGACTTTCCGTGTAATGGCCGCCATTATCCAAATTCCGCTTCTGTGTTATCCAGGCGGTGACAAGCTTCCCCCCACACCCCCCCCCCCCCCGCACCCACCACCCACCATCACCCCACCACTCTGCTGCTGCTGAAGCATGCTAAATGCGTATTCACATCGCGCACGTCCAATCTACCCCTACCCCCTCCCGCCAGCGAACTTCCGCTGTGAAAATCTTCAGCCCGTCCAGCTGTACCAAAACAAGCTTTTTCGCAGCGGTCCAGTGAGGCTGAGGCCTTCATGCACAAGGACCCCCAGGTCCCGCTGTACTGCAGCATTTTGTAATCTCTCTCTCTATTTAAATCATAATTTGCTTTTCTATTTTTTCTGCCATGTGGATAACCTCACACTTTCCCACATTATACTCCATCTGCCAAATTTTTGCCCACTCACTTAGCCTGTCTATATCCCTTTGTAGATTTTTTTGTGTTCTCCTCACAATTTGCTTTCCCACCCATCTTTGTATCAGCAGCAAACTTGGCTACATTACACTCAGTCCCTTCATCCAAATCATTAATATAGATTGTAAATAGTTGAGGACCCAGCACTGATCCCTGTGGCACCCCACTAGTTACCGTTTGCCAACTGGAAAATCACCCATTTATCCCAACGATTTTCTGTTAGTTAACCAATCCTCGATCCAAGCTAATATATTACCCCCAACCCCATGAACTTTTATCTTGTGCAACCTTTTATGTGGCACCTTATCGAATGCCTTCTGGAAATCCAAATACACCACATTCATTGGTTCCCCTTTATCCACCTTGCTTGTTACATCCTCAAAGAACTCCAGCAAATTTGTCAAACATGATTTCCCTTTCAGAAAACCATGCTGACTCTGCTTGACTAAATGCTTTTCCAAATGACCTGCTATCGCTTCCTTAGTAATGAACTCCAGCATTTTCCCAATGACAGATGTTAGGCTAACTGGTCTATAGTTTCCTGCTTTCTGCCTCCCTCCTTTTTTAAATAGGGGTGTTACAGTTGCGGTTTTCCAATCCGTTGGGACTTCCCCAGAATCCAGGGAAACTGGTAGATTGCAACCAATGCATCCACTATCTCTGCAGCCACTTCTTTTAAGACCCTAGGATGCAGGCCATCAGGTCCAGGGAACTTGTCCACCTTGAGTCCCATTAGTTTACTGAGTACTTTTTTTGAGTGATAGTGATTGTTTTAAGTTCCCCCCCTCCCTTTGGTCCCTTCATTATCTATTATTGGGATAGAAACATAGAAAATAGGTGCAAGAGTAGGCCATTCGGCCCTTCGAGCCTGCACCGCCATTCAATGAGTTCATGTCTGATCATGCAACTTCAGTGCCCCATTCCTGCTTTCTCTCCATACCCTTTGATCCCTTTAGCCGTTAGGGCCACATCTAACTCCCTTTTGAATATATCTAACGAACTGGCCTCAACAACTTTCTGTGGTAGAGAATTCCACAGGTTCACAATTCTCTGAGTGAAGAAGTTTCTCCTCATCTCGGTCCTAAATGGCTTATCCCTTATCCTTAAGACTGTGACCCCTGGTTCTGGACTTACCCATCATCGGGAACATTCTTCCGGCATCTAACCTGACCAATCCCGTCAGAATTTTATATGTTTCTATGACATCGCCTGATATTCTTCTAAATTCCAGTGAATATAATAAACCTAGTCGATCCAGTCTTTCTTCATATGTCAGTCCTGCCATCCCGGGAGTCAGTTCTGGTGAACCTTTGCTGCACGCCCTCAATAGCAAGAATGTCCTTCCTCAGATTAGGGGACCAAAACTGTACACAATATTCAAGGTGTGACCTCACCAAGACCCTGTACAACTGCAGTAAGACCTCCCTGCTCCTATATTCAAATCCTCTCGCTATGAAGGCCAACATGCCATTTGCCTTCTTCAATGCCTGCTGTACCTGCATGCCAACTTTCAATGACTGATGTACCATGAAACCCAGGTCTCGTTGCACCTCCCCTTTTCCTAATCTATCACCATTCAGATAATATTCTGCCTCCCTGTTTTTGCCACCTAAGTGGATAACCTCACATTTATCTGCATCTGCCATTCATTTGTCCACTCACCTAACCTGTCCCAAGTCACCCTGCAGCCTCTTAGCATCCTCCTCGCAGCTCTCACTGCCACCCAGCTTAGCGTCATCTGCAAACTTGGAGATATTAATTCAATTCCTTTGTCCAAATCATTTTTGTACATTGTAAATAGCTGGGGTCCCAGCACTGAACCTTGCGGTACCCCCACTAGTCACTGCCTGCCAGTCTGAAAAGGACCCGTTTATTCCTACTCTTTGCTTCCTGTCTGCCAACCAGTTCTCTATCCACGTCAATATATTACCCCCAATACCATGTACTTTAATTTTGCACACTAATCTCAAGTGGGACTTTGTCAAAAGCTTTTTGAAAGTCCAAATACACCACGTCCGCTGGTTTTCCCTTGTCCACTCTACTCGTTACATCCTCAAAAAATTCTAGATTTGTCAAGCATGATTTCCCTTTCATACATCCATGCTGACTTGGACCGATCCTGTCACTGCTTTCCAAATGCACTGCTATTACGTCTTTAATAATTGATTCTGACATTTTTCCCACTACCGATATCAGTTTTCTCTCTCCCTCCTTTTTTAAAAAGTGGGGTTACATTAGCTACCCTCCAATCCATAGGAACTGATCCAGAGTCTATAGAATGTTGGAAAATGACCACCAATGCATCCACTATTTCTAGGGCCACTTCCTTAAGTACGCTGGGATGCAGACAATCAGGCCCTGGAGATTTATCGGCCTTCAATCCCATCAGTTTCCATAACACCATTTCCCGACTAATAAGGATTTCCTTCAGTTCCTCCTTCTAGCTCGACCTTCGGTCCCCTAGTATTTCCGGAAGGTTATTTGTGTCTTCCTCAGTGAAGACAGAACCAAATTATTTGTTCAATTAGTCTGCCATTTGTTTGTTCCCCATTAAAAATTCACCTGACTCTGACTGCAAGGGACCTACATTTGTCTTCACTAATCGTTTTCTTTTCACATATCTATAGAAGCTTTTGCAGTCAGTTTTTATGTTCCCTGCGAGCTTACTCTATTTTTCCCCTCCTAATTAAACCCTTTGTCCTCCTCTGCTGAATTCTAAATTTCTCCCAGTCCTCAGGCTTGCTGCTTTTTCTGGCCAATTTATATGCCTTTTCCTAGGATTTAACACTGTCCCTAATTTCCCTCGTTAGCCACGGTTGAGCCACCTTCCCAGTTTTATTTTTACGCCAGACACTGATGTGCAATTGTTGATGCTTTTAGTGTCTTCTACCGTGAAGACAGATACACAATATTTGTTCAAAGTCTCTGCAATTTCCCTGTTCCCCATTATTAATTCCCCAGCCTCATCATCTATGGGACCAATGTTTACTTCAGCTACTCTCTTACTTTTTACATACCTGTTGAAGCTCTTACTATCTGTTTTTGTATTTCTTGCTAGTTTACTCTCATATCTATCTTCTCTCTTTTTTTTTTAGTCGTCCTTTGCTGTTTTTTTAAAATTTCCCAATCCTCTGGCCTCCCACTAGTCTTGGCAACATTGTATGCTTTTGTTTTCAATTTGACACCATCTTTTACTTCCTTAATTCGCCACGGATACTTCTCCCTTCTCTAAAGTCTTTCCTTCTCACTAGAATATAGAAACATAGAAACATAGAAAATAGGTGCAGGAGTAGGCCATTCGGCCCTTCTAGCCTGCACCGCCATTCAATGAGTTCATGGCTGAACATGCAACTTCAGTACCCCATTCCTGCTTTCTCACCATACCCCTTGATCCCCCTAGTAGTAAGGACTTCATCTAACTCCCTTTTGAATATATTTAGTGAATTGGCCTCAACTACTTTCTGTGGTAGAGAATTCCGCAGGTCCACCACTCTCTGGGTGAAGAAATTCCTCCACATCTCGGTCCTAAATGGCTTACCCCTTATCCTTAGATTGTGACCCCTGGTTCTGGACTTCCCCAACATTGGGAACATTCTTCCTGCATCTAACCTGTCTAAACCCGTCAGAATTTTAAACGTTTCTATGAGGTCCCCTCTCATTCTTCTGAACTCCAGTGAATACAAGCCCAGTTGATCCAGTCTTTCTTGATAGGTCAGTCCCGCCATCCCGGGAATCAGTCTGGTGAACCTTCGCTGCACTCCCTCAATAGCAAGAATGTCCTTCCTCAATTTCCCGGCTAATAAGGATTTCCCTCAGTTCCTCCTCCTTACTAGACCCCCCGACCCCTTTTATAACTGGAAGGTTGTTTGTGTCCTCCTTTGTGAATACCGAACCAAAGTACTTGTTCAATTGGTCCGCCATTTCTTTGTTCCCCGTTATGACTTCCCCTGATTCTGACTGCAGGGGACCTACGTTTGTTTTTACTAACCTTTTTCTCTTTACATATCTATAGAAAGTTTTGCAATCCGTCTTAATGTTCCCTGCAAGCTTCTTCTCATACTCCATTTTCCCTGCCCTAATATATTTTTGTTGAGTTATCGAATGCCTTTTGGAAATCCAAATATACTACACCCACTGGCTCCGCTTTACCTACCCTGTTAGTTGCATCCTCAAAAAACTCTTAAATTTGCCAAACATTATTTCCTTTTCATAAAACCATGTTGACTCTGCCCCGATACCACTTCCTTAACAATGGTTTCCAGTATTTTCCCAACGACTGATGTCAGGCTAACTGGCCTTCCTTTCTTGAATAGGGATGTTACATTTGCTACCTGCCAATCCGCTTGGGCCATTCTAGAATCTAGGGAATTTTGAAAGACCAAAACCAATACATCCATTATCTCTGCAGCCACTTCTTTTAGAATCCTAGGATGTAGGCCGTCAGTTCCAGGGAATTTGTCGGCTTTATGTCCTGTTAGTTTCGAGAGTACTTTTTCTCTACTTATATTAATTATGTTAAGTTCCTCATTAGACTCTTGGTTCTCCACCATTTTTGGTATGCTTTGATTGATGATAAAGACTTCAAATTATTTTATCTAAAATTGTACAACTAATTTATGCACACTGCTAGCATAAGTGCTAGGAAAGGGAAGCGTGCTGCTTTGATACAGCTCTGCAAAAATGTTGAGCATGGCTGTAGTCTCGGGTGCTGGGAGCAGGGATCAGCCATTTTCTATGCACTGTCTGCACACAGTGTGTGCTTAAGCTTTGTACATAAACAAAGTCGAACAACACTGCCTGACCTCAAACAAGGGTGATATCCAACATGAGCAATATTGTGCTCCAACTGCCTCAACAACACAATGAGGTTTACAAGGAAAGTATATGCATTGACAAGAAGACTGATCCCAAGTGTAAAAGGGGTCAGCTCGATGGAAAGGCTGGTGAAGCTCCAATGGCGAGAAGGGGGGGAAAAAAAATCACAGTATAAAGTAACAAGTTACGTAGATAAGGTGAACCCAGAATATTAGTTCAAGGCCAGCCTGGTCTTACACAATGATACCTAAAGTTAAGACAGTTTGTTTGGAGGGGTGGGTGGGGAACAGACCAATCTGTGGTTGTACATTAATGCATCATATTAATTCCCCCCTGCTAACCATAAGAAGGAGCAGGGCCCTTCGACCTGCTCTGCCATTCAATAAGATCATGGGTGACCTTCTACCTCAACCACATTTTCTTGTTGAACCATCACTGATCGTGGGCACAGTCCCCCTTGCCTTCACAGAGGATGGAGGTGCCAATAAAACAAGCTGCAGAAAAGCCCAGAGCCTCAGCTCTCACCCTCACAGCTGCAGAGGGGTGGTAGCAATGCGAGAGGATAATGAGAAAGATAGGGCCTCCGGCACCTCTACATACAATACAAGAACACTGATCATCAATCAAAAGGCTATCGGCAACTTCCAACCACACCCTACCATTCATCTTAGTGCCTCGAAGGTGTAATAAAAATCACATCACTATTACACTGGCACTGCTGCAAACATTTTTATTCCCGCCCATACATCTGTATTCACCACCTGTACACCTACCATCAGGCACTGCTGTCAACATCTGTATTCCCCACCTGGACACCTGCCATCTAACTCATCAGGTCATAAGCCGATAAATGTGGGAGGATCTCAATTCGACTGGTTTACCTGGAACTGCTTTTAAGTGCCTGGGCCTCGTCCAGCACCATGTACTGCCACTTCACCCGCTGAAAATACTTCACATCCTGTACCACCAGCTGGTAACTGGTTATCACCACATGAAACGGCGCATTCTGGGTGTATAATGTTTTCTAAAACCAAGAGAAGAGCAAAGACAGTAATTACTGGCAACTGATCAATCTCAGTGAAAGACTGCAATGACACTGCAGATAGAACAAACCCTAAACCCATCAGTACACAAGTTAGTGAATATGGTGAGAACCAAGAGGGCGCCATAGACAGAAGGGATGTTAGATGACACATAGCAGCTCATGCAACCGCCTTCAGAGAGGAACATTCAGCTTCAACTGTGCCAGAAAGTACTTGTGCAGCAATGTTGTGTGCATCTTGAGGTAGGCCACACTCCGCCCCAGCTTTTCCTTATCGAATATACAGCCCCTGGCTGACATAATTCATGGTCAGGAGCTCAGCTTCTGCATGCATGCTGACACCCATATCTAACTCTCTGCTACCCCTTGACTCCTCAACCAAGCTGCCCAACTGTTCATAGAAGTCCTGGATCAGTGAGAATTTGCTTCAACTCAACATCAGCAAGACTGAGGCCACTTACTTGGCTGACCACCCAAGTCCCTCTCTCTACCTGGCAGCTTCCTCAGACTGAGCCAGTGTGAAACCTCTCAGTCCTGGTCAACTCTGAATTCAGCTAACTACAAACTCCACATCCTCGCCATGAGGATTGCCAATTTCGCCCTCTGTATCACTGCCCATCCCATCCTCACTGCCACTGAAACCCTTATTCACACCTGCCAGATTTAGACTCAATCACTCCAACACTCTCTTTGCTTGGTTCTACCCTTCAGAGAAATGTAACTCGCCCAAAATTGTGCTGTCCGCATGTTAACCCCAGACCAAGCATCACTCCTTCATCATCCCTGTCCTGGACAACCTTCATTCGTTCCCCATCTCCGAATGCATCAATTTCAAAATTCCTGTCCTTATTTACTCATCCCTCCATGTCTCATGCCTCACCCCTCTCCAAACTAGTCGAGCTTATGTTCCAGCAAGCACTCTCTCATTCTTCACCTTCTCTACATCCCTCTCCTTCCATTCCTTCAGCTGCTGAACCCTCAGTTTCTTCGGCCCACACTCGAACTCCCTTTCTAAATCCCTCCACCTTGCTACTCCTCTGCCCTTCTTGAGAAGCCTTCCCCTAACCCTTCCTACATACTGCTGATCACCACCACTCCCTTCTGCGACCGCTGCTCGCAATCGGTGACGTGCTCTGGGACAAAGCTGATCTGTCCGGCTCAGTATGTTTCATTGATTTGTTCTCATGATGTGGGTGATTGATATAAGGTCCCATTTACTGCCCACCACGAGCTGGCCCGTTTGTACAACTGAGTGGCTCGCTGGGGCACCTCACAGGTCAGCAACAATCAACCAGGTAATGTGGGACTGGAATTACAGATACATGAGGTAAGTACCCTTTCCTTGAAGCGCATTTGTGGGCAGAGTTTGTTTTTATAACAGTCCAGCAACTTTCTGGTGCCAGCCCATAAATTAGATGTATTGACTTCAGTTTCCCAACTTGCTACGATAGGTTTCAAACTCTCAAACTCAGAGTTGTTGTAAAACACCAACATGTATTTATATAGCGCCATTAATGTATTAAAACATCCCAAGGTGTTTCACAAGAGCATAATCAGACAAAATTTGACACCAAGCTGCATAAAGAGATATTTGGACAGGTGACCAAAAGCTTGGTTAAAGAGGTACATTTTAAGTGGTGTCATAAAGGAATAAAGCTACCTCTGAACTATCCCATCAAACACTCCCAGGGCAGGTACAGACAGGGGTTAGATACAGAGTAAAGCTCCCAATATGCTGAATTTCATCAGTGTGCCATTTTTACCTTTCCACACTAGCCATTCAATGGCCAAGTTAATGCCAATTAGGGACAGTATTTTACAGCCCACGAGCTGGGTTGAGACCGTGCGAATTCCACAGGGTCAACTGACTTTGGTCCCATCAGTATTCAATAATGATCCTATAGCACTGTGCCCATAAGAAAAGTTAGAAAAAAAACAGTACAACTGAAAGTAAAATGCTCATGCTGGGACTTTCTCCACACTCACTCAGCGACGCGCCATGTGCCTGGCTTCACTTGCGATGGCAGCACTGTGAAAGTATTTGATCCTCACTAAGCCAGAAGGGTGAGGAAGTAGTGTCTCAAACGAGCATACTATGCTTAAACAAAGGGGACTACAGTGGAATGAGGGCAGAGTTGGCTAAAGTAGACTGGAAACATAGACTAAACGGTGGCACAATTGAGGAACAGTGGAGGACTTTTAAGGAGCTCTTTCATAGTGCTCAACAAAAATATATTCCAGTGAAAAAGGAAGGCGGTAAGAGAAGGGATAACCAGCCATGGATAACCAAAGAAATAAAGGGGCGTATCAAATTAAAAACCAATGCGTATAGGGTGGCCAATGTTAGTGGGAAACTAGAAGATTGGGAAAATTTTAAACGACAGCAAAGAATGACTAAGAAAGCAATAAAGAAAGGAAAGATAGATTACGAAAGTAAACTTGCGTAAAACATAAAAACAGATAGTAAAAGCTTTTACCGATATATAAAACGGAAAAGAGTGACAAAAGTAAATGTTGGTCCTTTCGAAGATGAGAAGGGGGATTTAATAATGGGAAATGTGGAAATGGCTGAGACCTTAAAACAATTATTTTGCTTCGATCTTCACAGTGGAAGACACAAAAACCATGCCAAATATTGCTGGTCACGGGAATGTGGGAAGGCAGGACCTTGAGATAATCACTATTATTGGGGGGTAGTGCTGGACAGGCTAATGGGACTGAAGGTAGACAAGTCCCCTGGTCCTGATGAAATGCATCCCAGGGTATTAAAAGAAATGGCGGAAGTTATAGCAGATGCATTCGTTATAATCTACCAAAATTCTCTGGACTCTGAGGAGGTACCAGCGGATTGGAAAGCAGCCTCTGTTTAAAAAAGGGGGCAGACAAAATGCAGGTAACTATAGGCCGGTTAGTTTAACATCTGTAGTGGGGAAAATGCTTGAAGCTATCATTAAGGAAGAAATAGCGGGACATCTAGATAGGAATAGTGCAATCAAGCAGCATGGATTCATTAAGGGGAAATCATGTTTAACTAGAATTTACTGGAATTCTTTGAGGATATAACGAGCATGGTGGATAGAGGTGTACCGATGGATGTGGTGTATTTAGATTTCTAAAAGGCATTCGATAAGGTGCCATACAAAGGGCCCAAGGTTCGGCCTCAGTTGCTCCTGATTTTTTGGAGCAACTGGTGTAGAACGGAGTATCTTAGAAATTCAAATTCTCGGCATTTAGTTTGCTCCAGTTCTCGTCAGTTAGAACAGTTTCACTTTGGAACAGAATTTTTTTTTCAAAAGGGGGCGTGTCCGGCCACTTACACCTGTTTTCAAAGTTTTGGCAGTGAAAACTTACTCCAAACTAACTTAGAATGGAGTAAGTGAAGATTTTTGTACGCTCGAAAAAACATTGTCTACACTTCAGAAAATCAGGCGTAGGTTACAAATCAGGCATAGGGAATGGGGGGAGGGGGGGTTTAAAGGGAAGTTTACAAACATTAAACACTTCAGTTTTACAAATAAAGAGCCATCATCAATAATAAATGATAAAAACATCAATAAATTAATAAGAATTTTTTTTTTAATCTACACTTTAGAAAATCAGGCGTAGGTTACAAATCAGGCGTAGGGAAAGAGGGGATGGTGGATGGAAAGAGGGGATGGTGGATGGAAAGAGGGGATGGTGGATGGAAAGAGGGGATGGTGGATGGAAAGAGGGGATGGTGGATGGAAAGAGGGGATGGTGGATGGAAAGAGGGGATGGTGGAGGGAAAGAGGGGATGGTGGAGGGAAAGAGGGGATGGTGGAGGGAAAGAGGGGATGGGGGAGGGAAAGAGGGATGGGGGAGGGAAAGAGGGGATGGGGGAGGGAAAGAGGGGATGGGGGAGGGAAAGAGGGGATGGGGGAGGGAAAGAGGGGATGGGGGAGGGAAAGAGGGGATGGGGGAGGGAAAGAGGGGATGGGGGAGGGAAAGAGGGGATGGGGGAGGGAAAGAGGGGATGGGGGAGGGAAAGAGGGGATGGGGGAGGGAAAGAGGGGATGGGGGAGGGAAAGAGGGGATGGGGGAGGGAAAGAGGGGATGGGGGAGGGAAAGAGGGGATGGGGGAGGGAAAGAGGGGATGGGGGAGGGAAAGAGGGGATGGGGGAGGGAAAGAGGGGATGGGGGAGGGAAAGAGGGGATGGGGAGGGAAAGAGGGGATGGGGGAGGGAAAGAGGGGATGGGGGAGGGAAAGAGGGGATGGGGGAGGGAAAGAGGGGATGGGGGAGGGAAAGAGGGGATGGGGGAGGGAAAGAGGGGATGGGGGAGGGAAAGAGGGGATGGGGGAGGGAAAGAGGGGATGGGGGAGGGAAAGAGGGGATGGGGGAGGGAAAGAGGGGATGGGGGAGGGAAAGAGGGGATGGGGAGGGAAAGAGGGGATGGGGGAGGGAAAGAGGGGATGGGGGAGGGAAAGAGGGGATGGGGGAGGGAAAGAGGGGATGGGGGAGGGAAAGAGGGGATGGGGGAGGGAAAGAGGGGATGGGGGAGGGAAAGAGGGGATGGGGGAGGGAAAGAGGGGATGGGGGAGGGAAAGAGGGGATGGGGGAGGGAAAGAGGGGATGGGGGAGGGAAAGAGGGGATGGGGGAGGGAAAGAGGGGAGGTCGTTGGGGGAGGGAAAGAGGGGATGGGGGAGGGAAAGAGGGGATGGGGGAGGGAAAGAGGGGATGGGGGGAGGGAAAAGGAAGAGGGATGGGGGAGGGAAAGAGGGGATGGGGGAGGGAAAGAGGGGATGGGGGGAGGGAAAGAGGGGATGGGGAGGGAAAGAGGGGGTGGGGGAGGGAAGATGGGGGGTGGAAGAGGGGGGGG
>NW_027252032.1:0-31890 GCF_044704955.1 Pristiophorus japonicus | reverse complement strand
CATAATTTTGTACACCTCAATTAAGTCTCCCCTCAGCCTCCTCTATTTCAAAGAAAACTTCTGCAGTCTATCCAATCTTTCCTCGTCACTAAAATTCTCCAATCCAGGCAACATCCTCATGAATCTCCTCTGTACCCTCTCTGGTGAACACACATGTGGTGACCAGAACTGCACGCAGTACTCCAGTTGTAGCCTAACTTGGGTTTTATACGTTCAACCATAACCTCCCTGTTCTTGCATTACGTGCTCTGGATAATAAAGGCAAGTATCTCATATACCTTCTTCACCATCTTATCGACCTGTCCTGCTACCTTGAGGGACCTGTGGACATGCACTTCAAGGTCCCTCTGGCCCAATACACTTCTCAGTGTCCTACCATTTATTGAGTATTCCCTTGTTTTGTTAGCCCTCCCCAAATGCATGACCTCATGCATCACTGGATTGGATTCCATTTGCCACTTTTCTACCCACCTGACCAGTCCATTGATATCTTCCTGCAGTCTGCAGCTTTCTTCCTCATTATCAGCCACACGGCCAATGTTTGTATCATCTGTGAACTTCTGAATCATGCCCCTACGTTGAAGTCCAAATCCTTAAAATATACTAAAAAAAACGTAAGGGACCTGGTACTGAGCCCTGCAGAATCACACTGGAAACAGTCTTCCTGTTAAAGTAACACCCATCGACCATTACCCTTGGCTTCCTGCCACTGAGCCAATTATGGATCCAGGGTGCCACTTTCCCTTGGATCCCATGGGCTTTTACTGATCTGACTTGTCTTCCATGTGGGACCTTGTCAAAAGCCTTGCTCAAATCCATGTAGACCACATCAAAGGTGCTGCCCTCATCGGCCCCCTCAAAAAATGGAGTCAAGTGGGTCAGACACAACCTTCCCTGAACAAATCCCTCCTGACTGTCCTTGCTTAATGCGAAGGTTTCTAAGTGCTGATTAATATTGTGCATCAGAATTTTTTCCAATACTTTGGCGACCCTTGAGGTTAAGCTGACTGGCCTGTAATTATTTGGATTATCCCATTCTCCCTTTTTAAAGGAAGGCAGAGAGTGAAGAGAGTATGGTGGTGGGAGGGGGAGGGGGAGGAAGAAAAATAAAGAAATATGAATGTATCTGTGCTGTCTAATTTTATGAATGTTGAAACAAGTGAAAAGAATGAGTGACAGGACTGTGTACGTTTAAGTGAAGAGAAAGCATCAGTCAACTGCTGCCTATGGAGACACTCGTCTGAAAACGCCCGATCTCGGAAACTAAGTAGAGTCAGGCCTGATTAGTACTTGGATGGGAGACTGCCTGGGAATACCAGGTGCAGGAGGCTTTTGCTGCCGCCACAGGCTGCTCACAGCCCCACACACTCACACTGCCGTTAATCAATCCACATCCTTTGTGCTGCTCGCTCCCGCACTCACTCTCTCTCTTTCCTCTGACCGTTTCTTTGCTGCACATTCTCCAGCTGTGACACAAACACAAGGGGAGCAAAGAAACACACACTGCTGGAGGGGCCCCAGGACACAGCAGCAGAGAGGAGAGACAAGGTGCAGAGAAAACTAGGAGGGACAAACAGCAACAGAACAGAGAATAATGTAGAAAGAGCAGCAGTTAGATGGCTGTTATTAAAGTGACAAATTATATCCTTTGTGACTGTAACTGAGGTAAACTATCCCTCCTCGTCCTTCCTGACCTGTCTGCAGCCTTTGACACGGTTGACCACTCCATCCTCCTCCAACGCCTCTCCACCGATGTCCAGCTGGGTGGGACTGCACTCGACTGGCTCCATTCTTATCTACTAATCGTAGCCAGAGAATCACCTGCAATGGCTGCTCTTCCAGCTCCGGCACCGTTACCTCTGGTGTCCCCCAGGGATCTATCCTTGGGCCCATCCTTTTCTCTTTTAAACGCTGCCCCTTGGCGACATCATCTGAAAACACAGGATTCATGTCCACATGTACACTGCTGGCACCCAGCTCTACCTCACCACCACTTCTCTCAACCCTTCTACTGTCTCTAAATTGTCACACTGCTTGTCTGACATCCTTGTCTGGATGAGCAGAAATATTCTCCAACCAAATATTGGGACGACTGAAATCATCGTCTTCAGTCCCCAGCACAAAATCCGTTCCCTCGCCACGGACTCCATCCCTCTCCCTAGAACTTGTCTGAGGCTGAACCAGACTGTTCACAATCTTAAACTCATAGTGGACGGTGAAATGAGCTTCCGGCTACATATCTGCACCATAACTAAAACCGCCTATTTCCACCTCCGTAACATCGCCCGTCTCTGCTCTTGCCTCACCTCATCTGCTGCTGAAACCCTCATCCACGCCTTTGTTACCTCTAAACTTTCCTTTTCCAATGCACTCCTGGCTCCCGACCTCCCACATTCTACCCACCGTAAACTTGAAGTCATCCAAAACTCTGTTGCCCGTGTCCTAACTCACACCAAGTCCCTTTCACCCATCGCCCCTGTGCTCGCTGACCTACATTAGATCCCGGTTATGCTAGGCCTCGATTTAAAAATTTTGATTCTTGTTTTCGCATTCCTCGCTGGCCTCGCCCCTCCCTATCTCTGTATTCCCGTCCGACCCCAAAACCCCAAAAGATATCTGTGCTCCTCTATTTTGAACCTTTTGAGCATCCCTGATTATAATCGCTCAACCATCGGTGGCCGTACCTTCAGATGCCAAGGCCCGAAGCTCTGGAACTCACTCCCTGAACCTCTCCACCTCTCTACCTCTCTCTCCTCCTTAAGTCACCTTTAAACCCTACCTCTTTGACCAAGCTTGTGGTCACCTGCTCTAATTTCTCATTATGTGGCTTGGTGTCCAATTTTATTTATACCGCTCCTATGAAGTGCCTTGGGACGTTTTACTGCGTTAAAGGTGCTATATAAATGCAAGTTGTTGTTGGAAAAAGAAAAGTTATCTTGCATGTTGCTGCAATGCCCGTGTGTTAATGCGACCAGTGTTACAAATAGTTTGATGAGTTCCAGGCGCAAGTTGCCCAATGGGGTTATGATATAGTGACTGTAACGCAGACCTGGCTTAAACATGGGCAGCAATGGGAATTAAACATTCCTGGCTGCAATGTAATAACATGTGTAAATGACGTGTGACCAGATGTCACGTGATTGGGCATCACATGGTCAGATCTCATGTGGTAAGATGGTCACATGACCACACCTCCAGGAATGGCTCCAACCAGAGTTGGCAACACTACCCGGGAGAAAAGGCTGCTCCCTGATTCTGTATTTTGAGGCATCAGGGAGCAGTGTTTTTGCCGAAGTGAGAGATTTGGGGAGGGGAGTGATAGAATGGAGAAACAAAGGTACTTTTGAAGCTTGTGGTGAGGCAATGAAGGGCTTGTAGTTTGTTTCTGTGGGAGGCAGTGAGCCTGAGAGAGAGAGAGAGAGGGAGATGGGGGCAGGAAAACCTCGAAATTCTGTGCTGTATGCTTCTATGAATATATCGGCTAACAAAGAACAATGAGTGACAGGACTGTGTGCCTTTCAGTAAAGAGACAGCCAGTCAGCCAATGCCTCTGAGCACACTGGTCTGAGCATGCTCAGAGGGCTGTGGGAGGGGCTGGAGTGAGCAGGTGCTGCTTGGAGCCTGATTACTGGAGGGAGTTTGGGAAAAGTTGGTGATGGGTTTTTGGGTTGTTTTTTGGGAGTTTGGGACCTTTTATTCCAGAAACAGCCGGATTGGTGCAGAGGGGCTCGGAGTGCCCGGCCCCTCACAGGACAATATTCCCACAATAGATTTAATCAGGGGAGAAATTGTTGGGGGAAGGGAATAAAAGGCCCAAGGATTGGGGCCGGGACTCCAGGAGGTTTGGGAAGGGGAACGCGGTGGTGGTTCAGTGCGATGATAAGGGGACACGAGCTTGGGATATTATCCAGGCTGTGCACGAGGACTGCGGCGAGGGAAGCTGCTTTGCCGGCCCACCAAAGCTCAACGTTGGGTTTGAGGTGACGGGCAGTGGCCCAGAGGAGGTGGAAAGACTTTTACTGAGTTTGAAGGTTGGAAATAAGTCCTTGGATGTATCTCTGTTGTATTCTGAAGAGGTGCTGGTCTCATTTTTAAACCTACCCGTTTATGTTGAGGTCGATGTGTTAATAAATGAATTGGAGATGTGGGAGATTAAAATCTGCTGGGCAATAGAGAGGAGATATTATCCAGGAAGGTGGGTAGCCGATGGAACCCGTTGTGTGAAGGTACGGTTCCCAGAGGGGGTGAGGTTGCTTCCGTATAGCATGGAATTCGAGACAATGGAAGGAGTGCAGTACTTCCTGGTCCTGCACGGTAACCAGGTGAAGTGAATGATTGGGGAACGAGTAAATGGTGACACTAAGATACTCTTGAAACCTGAGGCAAGGCAATGAAGGGTAGGGATTGTTTCTGTGGAAGGCATAGCACCGAGAGAGAAAGAGAGTGAGTGGGGAAGGGAGTGTTCGGGTCAGATGTCATGTGGTGGGAATATTGTGACATGGGGTTATGATAAGAGTGGCTATCGTGGAGAATTGGCTTAAAAATAGACAGGAATGGGAATTAAACATTCCTGGCTACAATGTAATAACATTTGTCGAGGTTGTGTGACCGGGTGTCACATGATCAGGCAGCACATGGTCAGATGTCATCTGGCGAGATGGTCACATGACCACACCTCCAGGAATGTCTCCAGCCAGAGTTGGCAACACTACCCGGGAGATAAGGCCGTTCCCTGATTGTCTGTTTTGAGGCATCAGAGAGCAGCGTTTTTGCCCAAGTGAGCGGTTTGGGTGTCGAGCGGGTGAAACTATGGTCATTTTGTAGCTTAATGCAAGGCAATGAAGGGTGGGTCTTGCAGTTTGTTTGTGTGGAAGCATCACAGAAATATTGAAATGTACATCGCAGAAGGAGGCCATTCGGCCCATCGTATCTGTGCTGATCAGCCTAATCCCACTTTCTAGCACTCGGTCCGTAGCCCTGTAGGCTACGGCACTTCAAGTACTTTTTAAATGTGATGAGGGGTTTTGCCTCTGCCACCCTTTCAGGCAGTGAGTTCCAGACCCCCAGCAGCCTCAAATAATTTGGCGACCCTTGAGGTTAAGCTGACTGGCCTGTAATTATTTGGACTATCCGATTCTCCCTTTTTAAAGGAAGGCAGAGAGCGAAGAGAGTCTGGTGGTGGGTGGGGGAGGAAGAAAAATAAAGAAATTTGAATGCATCTGTGCTGTCTGATTTTGCAATTATACAGACGAGTAGAAAAAAAAAAATGAGTGACAGGACAGTGTGTGTTTAAGTGAAGAGAAAGCCAACAAGTAAATGCCGATGGCCACACTAGTCTGTAAATGCCTGATGTCAGAAGCTAAGCAGTTAGTACTGGTTAGTACTTGGATGGGAGACTGCCTGGGAATACCAGGTGCAGTAGCCTTTTGCTGCCGCCACAGGCTGCTCACAGCCCCACACACTCACACTGCCGTTAATCAATCCACATCCTTTGTGCTGCTCTCTCTCTCTCTCTCTCTCTCTCTCTTTCCTCTGACCGTTTCTTTCCTGCACGTTCTCCTGCTGTTACACAAACACAAGGGGGTTGAGAAACGGGGAAAAAAGCAGAAGGCAGTCCCTTGGAATTGAGGAGACAAAGTTGCCAGAACTGAGCTAGAAAGGCTATCAATGTATATATTGTGTTCCTAACACAGATGAGACTGCACACAGGGAGGTTAAAGTAACAGTGACCTCAGTCTTTATTAAGACACTCCAGAGTGAGGAACAGGCCTTAGGGGCCGGCTTATAGAAAGTGGTCCCAAGGGATGTGGTGACCCTTGGCACTTCAGGGGATGTGCTCCCTGGTGGCGGAACATGGTAGTGCACGCTTCACAGATACACAATATCACTCCTCCCGCCAAAGTCAAAGTGAAAACTGTTTACAAGGTGAGGCGGCCGGGAGCCCTTCTTTCCCTGGTGGCCGAATGTCTGTTCTGGTGTGTTGGCTGTGCCCTCGCTGGGCTGGCGTGTTGTTGGCCCTGCAGGTCTGCTGGGTGAGCCTGACCTTGCTGGGCTGTTGGACATGATGGGTTCGATCTCCTGGTCCAGGGTGGTGTCGTCGATCCTTTGGGTGTGTGTTGTGGGCTTGAAAAAGTTGGTGTCTGCTGTAGGTTGTTCAGGGCAGTCTGTGAACCGCAGCCTCGTTTGGTCCAGGTGATTTCTGCAAATTGTCGAGTTTGAATACAAACACCCTACTCCCTTCTTTAGCTATCACCGCGCCCGCGATCCACTTGGGACCATGTCCATAGTTTAGCACATATACAGCGTCATTCAGATCAATTTCCCGTGACACAGTGGCGCGACCATCGTTTACATTTTGTTGCTGCCACCTGTTTTCTACCTGATCATGCAGGTTGGGGTGAACCAGCGAGAGTCGGGTTTTAAGTATCCTTTTCATGAGTAACTCAGCCGGGGGCACCCCTGTGAGCGAGTGGGGTCTCGTGTGGTAGCTGAGCCGTACTCCGCATAGGCGGGTTCAGAGTGAGCCTTCTGTGACTCGCTTAAGGCTCTGTTTGATGGTTTGTACTGCCTGCTCTGCCTGCCCATTGGAGGCTGGTTTAAACAGGGCCGAGGTGACATGTTTGATCCCATTGCGGGTCATGAATTCTTTAAATTCGGCACTGGTGGCAAACATGGCCCGTTGTCACTGACCAGTATGTCAGGCAGGCCGTGGGTGGCAAACATGGCCCTCAGGCTTTCAATGGTGGCGGTGGCGGTGCTTCCTGACATTATTTCACATTCAATCCATTTTGAAAAAGCATCCACCATCACCAGTAACATTTCACCGAGAAATGGGCCTGCAGAATTGACATGGATCCTCGACCATGGTCTGGAGGGCCAGGACCACAAACTTAGTGGTGCCTCTCTGGGCGCGTTGCTCAACTGAGCACACACGCTGCATTGCCGTACACAGGACTCGAAGTCAGAGTCGATACCGGGCCACCACATGTGGGATCTGGCTATCGCTTTCATCATTACTATACCCGGGTGAGTGCTTTGGAGATCCGAGATGAACGTCTCCCTGCCCTTTTTCGATAGCACTACGCGGTTACCCCACAACAGGCAGTCTGCCTGAATGGACAGCTCGTCCTTTCGCCGCTGGAACAGCTTGATTAGCTCATGCATTGCAACGGGGATGCTGGCCTAGCTCCCATGCAGTACAGTTTTTTACTCGGGACAGCAGAGGATCTTGGCTGGTCCAAGTCCTAATCTGGCGGGCCATGACATGTGATTTCTCATTTTCAAACGCTTCCATGACCATCAACAAGTCTGCAGGCTGCGCCACCATCAACAAGTCTGCGGGCTGTGCCATTTCCTCCCCCGTGGTGGGCAATGGTAGCCGACTGAGAGCATCTGCACAGTTCTCGGTGCCTGGCCTGTGGCGGATGATACAGTTATGCGCTGATAGCGCGAGTGCTCACCTTTATATGTGGGCCAAGGCATTAGAATTTATCCCCTTGTTTTCAGCGAACAGGGTTATGAGGGACTTGTGATCGGTTTCCAGCTCAAATTTGAGGCCAAACAAGTACTGATGCATTTTCTTTACCCCGAACACACATGCTGATGCCTCTTTCTCAATCATGCTGGAGGTCCTCTCGGCCTTCGACAAGCTCCTGGAAGCATCGGCGACAGGTTGCAACTTCCCCGCAACGTTAGCTTGTTGTAATACACACCTGACTCCGTACGACGACGCATCACGTGCTAGCATGAGTCTTTTACAGGGGTTATACAATACAAGCAGCTTGTTGGAGCATAAAATGTTTCTGGCTTTCTCAAAAGCAATTACTTGTTTTTTTCCCCATACCCCGTTCTCACCTTTACACAATAACACATGGAGGGGCTCTCAGAGGGTGCTTCACCCCGGTAGGAAGTTACCAAAATAGTTGAGGAGTCCCAGGAACGACCGCAACTCCGTGACTTTCTGTGACCTGGGCGCGTTCCTGATAGCCTCTGTCTTGGCGTCTGTGGGCCGAATGCCGTCTGCCACGATCTTTCTCCCCAAAAACTCCACTTCTGTTGCCATGAAGACGCATTTTGGCCTCTTCAGCTGCAGCCCTACGCGATCCAGTCGCTGGAGGACCTCCTCCAAGTTTTGTAGGTGCTCAACGGTGTCCCGACCCATCACCAATATATCGTGCTGAAAAACCACCGTGTGTGGTACCGACTTGAGTAGGCTCTCCATGTTTCTCTGGAAGATCGCTGCAGCTGACCGAATTCCAAACGGGCTTCTGTTGTAGATGAACAGTCCCTTGTGCGTGTTGATGCAGGTGAGGCCCTTCGAAAACTCCTCCAGCTCCTGCGTCATGTAGGCCGAAGTCAGGTCGAGCTTGGTGAACGTCTTGCCTTCTGCCAGCGTCGCAAATACGTCATCTGCCTCAGGTAGCGGGTATTGGTCCTGTAGCGAGAAACGATTAATAGTTACTTTATAATCGTCGCAAATCCTGACCATGCCATCACTTTTGAGCACTGGAACAATCGGGCTGGCCCACTCGCTGAATTCCACTGGGGAGATGATGCCCTCGCGTAGCAGCCTGTCCAGCTCGATTTCCACTCTCTCCCTCATCATGTGAGGTATCGCTCGCGCCTTGTGGTGAATGGGTCATGCCTCTAGGACCAAGTGGATCCGCACCTTCGCCCCAGAAAAGTTTCCAATGCCTGACTCAAAAAGGGAAGGACATTTGTTGAGAACCTGGGTACATGAGGCCTCATCGACATGTGATAGCGCTCGGATGTCATCCCAGTTCCATCGGATTTTGCCCAGCCAGCTCCTTCCAAACAATGTGGGGCCATCCGGGACAATCCAGAGTGGCAGTTTGTGCAACGTGCCCTCGTAGGTGATCTTGACCATGGCGCTGCCAAGGACAATGATAAGCTCTTTGGTGTACATTCTCAGTTTCATGTGGATGGGGCTCAGGGCTGGTCTGAATGCTTTGTTGCACCACAGTCTCTCAAACATCTTTTTACAAATGATGGATTGGCTAGCGCCAGTGTCCAGTTCCATGGCTACGGGTAAGCCATTCAATTTTACGTTTAGCATTATAGGTGGACATTTCGTCGAAAATGTGTGCACCCCGTGTACTTCAGCATCTGCCTCCTCTCTCCCAGGCTCAAAATTGCTTTGATCTTCCTCTGCCACGTGGTGGTTAGCAGGTTTTGCAGAGCTTGCAGCTCATTTGCAGCTCATGGAGATGCCCCATTGTTCCACAGCTCTTGCAAACATATCCTTTGATGCGGCATGAATAGGCTGAATGGAAGCCTCCACAATGCCAACAAGGTGTGAATTGCCTTGCATTCATCCTTTGTTGGGGACTCTGAGTCATCTGGGTCACCTGAGGCCTGCTGGCAGTTGCAGACTCGTGGTTTCTGCCCTGTACATTTCTGCTCGCAAACACAGTTCCAGTTAATTTATGAACATTGCTAGCACTTGTGTGCTGAGAAATTTGTTTGGTGTTATCACTGGTGGACATAAACGCCTGTGCTATCGCAATGGCCTTACTGAGGGTCGGTGTCTCTAAAGTCAAAAGTTTTTGTAGGATGGTCTCGTGGCCAATGACCAGTACAAAAAAGTCTCTGAGCATTTGCTCCAGGTAGCCATCAAACGCACATTGTCCTGCAAGTCGCCTTAGCTCGGCGATGTAGCTCGCCACTTCCTGACCTTCAGATCGCTGGCACGCCATCAGCACACTCTCCCTCGGGTTAAGATGCTCCCGAACCAGTGTACACAGCTCCTCATACAACTTATCTGTGGGTTTCACTGCAGCCAGAAGATTATTCATGAGGCTGTAGGTCGGTGCCCCGCAGACTGTGAGGAGGACCGCTCTCCTTTTTGCAGCGCTTCCTTCTCCGTCCAGCTCGTTGGCTACAAAGTACTGGTCGAGCCGTTCGACATAGGCTTCCCAGTCCTCACCCTCCGAGAACTTCTCCAGGATGCCCAAAGCTTCCTGCATCTTTGCGTTGGATTTGTATACTCGTCGCCAGTTATTGTGTTCCGAACACAGATGAGACTGCACAAAGGGAGGTTAAAGTAACAGTGACCTCAGCATTTATAAAGACACTCCAGAGTGAGGAACAGGCCGTAGGGGTCGGCTTATATACAGTGCTCCCAAGGGATGCTGGGATCCCTTGGGGCTTCAGGGGATGCACTCCCTGGCGGCAAAACATGGGAGTGCATGCCTTACAGATACACAACAGCGCAGACAAGGAATAAAGAATGAACGACAAGACTGTGCGTGTTTAAGTGAAGAGAAAGCGATTTAGCAAATGCCTGTGGCCACACTGGTCTGAAAACGCCCGATTTCGTCTGATCATCAAGCAAAGAAAGGCACACTGCTGGAGGGGCCCCAGGACACAGCAGCAGAGAGGAGAGACAAGGTGCAGAGAAAACTAGGAGGGACAAACAGCAACAGAACAGAGAATAATGCAGAAAGAGCAGCAGTTAGATGGCTCTTATCAAAGTGACAAATTATATCCTTTGTGACTGTAACTGAGGTAAACTATCCCTCCTCGTCCTTCCTGACCTGTCTGCAGCCCTTGACACGGTTGACCACTCCATCCTCCTCCAACGCCTCTCCACCAATGTCCAGCTGGGTGGGACTGCACTCGACTGGCTCCATTCTTATCTCCTAATTGTAGCCAGAGAATCACCTGCAACGGCTGCTCTTCACCGTTACCTCTGGTGTCCCCCAAGAATCTATCCTTGGGCCCATCCTTTTTCTCATCTAAACGCTGCCTCTCGACGACATCATCCGAAAACACAGCGTCAGTTTCCACATGTACGCTGACGACACCCAGCTCTACCTCACCACCACTTCTCTCCACCCCTCCACTGTCTCTAAATTGTCGCACTGCTTGTCTGACATCCAGTACTGGATGAGCAGAAATTTCCTCCAACCAAATATTGCGACGACTGAAGCCATTGTCTTTGGTCCCCAGCACAAAATCCATTCGCTAGCCACTGACTCCATCCCTCTCCCTCGAACCTGTCTGAGGCTGAACCAGACTGTTCACAATCTTAGACTCATAGTAGACGGTGAAATGAGCTTCCGGCCACATACCTGCATCATAACTAAAACCGTCTATTTCCACCTCCGTAACATCGCCCGTCTCTGCCCTTGCCTCAGCTCATCTGCTGCTGAAACCCTCATCCACGCCTTTGTTACCTCTAAACTTGACTTTTCCAATGCACTGCTGGCTCCTGACCGCCACATTCTACCCGACGTAAACTTGAAGTCATCCAAAACCCTGTTGCCCATGTCCTAACTCTCACCAAGTCCCTTTTACCCATCACCCCTGTGCTCGCTGACCTACATTAGATCCCGATTATGCTCGGCCTTCATTTTAAAATTCTGATTCTTGTTTTCACATTCCTCCCTGGCCTCGCCCCTCCCTATCTCTGTATTCTCCTCTGACCCCACAACCCCCCAAGATATCTGTGCTCCACTATTTTGGACCTTTTGAGCATCCTTGATCATAATCGCTCAACCATCGGTGGCCGTACCTTCAGATGCCAAGGCCCTAAGCTCTGGAACTCACTCATTGAACCTCTCTGCCTCTCTACCTCTCTTTCCTCCTTAAGTCGCCCTTAAAACCTACCTCTTTGACCAAGCTTTTGGTCACCAGCTCTAATTTCTCCTTATGTGGCTTGGTGTCAAATTTTATTTTATAACATAGAAACATAGAAACATAGAAAATAGGTGCAGGAGTAGGCCATTCGGCCCTTCTAGCCTGCACCGCCATTCAATGAGTTCATGGCTGAACATGCAACTTCCTGCTTTCTCACCATACCCCTTGATTCCCCTAGTAGTAAGGACTTCATCCTTTTTGAATATATTTAGTGAATTGGCCTCAACAACTTTCTGTGGTAGAGAATTCCACAGGTTCACCACTCTCTGGGTGAAGAAATTCCTCCTCATCTCGGTCCTAAATGGCTTCCCCCTTATCCTTAGACTGTGTCCCCTGGTTCTGGACTTCCCCAACATTGGGAACATTCTTCCTGCATCTAACCTGTCTAACCCGTCAGAATTTTAAACATTTCTATGAGGTCCCCTCTCATTCTTCTGAACTCCAGTGAATACAAGCCCAGTTGATCCAGTCTTTCTTGATATGTAAGTCCCGCCATCCCGGGAATCAGTCTGGTGAACCTTCGCTGCACTCCCTCAATAGCAAGAATGTCCTTCCTCAGGTTAGGAGACCAAAACTGTACACAATACTCCAGGTGTGGCCTCACCAAGGCCCTGTACAATTGTAGCAACACCTCCCTGCCCTTGTACTCAAATCCCCTCGCTATGAAGGCCAACATGCCATTTGCTTTCTTAACCGCCTGCTGTACCTGCATGCCAACCTTCAATGACTGATGTACCATGACACCCAGGTCTCTTTGCACCTGCCCTTTTCCTAATCTGTCACCATTCAGATAATAGTCTGTCTCTCTGTTTTTACCACCAAAGTGGATAACCTCACATTTATCCACATTATACTTCATCTGCCATGCATTTGCCCACTCACCTAACCTATCCAAGTCACTCTGCAGCCTCATAGCATCCTCCTCGCAGCTCACACTGCCACCCAACTTAGTGTCATCCGCAAATTTGGAGATACTACATTTAATCCCCTCGTCTAAATCATTAATGTACAGTGTAAACAGCTGGGGCCCCAGCACAGAACCTTGCGGTACCCCACTAGTCACTGCCTGCCATTCTGAACATTGGGACGTTTTACTACGTTAAAGGTGATATATAAATACAAGCTGTTGTTGTTGGAAAAAGCAAAGCTAACCAGCATGCTGTAACAATGCCCATGTGTTAGAAATAAGGTTGATGATTGGAGGCGCAAGTTGACACAAGGCGTTATGATATAGTGGCTATAACGGAGACCTGGCTTAAACATGGGCAGGAATGGGAATTAAACTGTTACGTGTGTAATAAAGGTACACACTGAGTACTGTTTAACTGAACAAGATACACCCTTGGCTCTGCTTTATTATGGCCCAGAGAGCCTGAATCACAAAATGGCTGGCCTTTTATACCCGAGCAGCACCATGTGCATGCTGCTCAGTAGCCTCCAACAATGACGCCATCTGGTGGCTACAAGCAGCATCAACATTCCTCGAGACAATGCACTGACCTTTGTCGAAGTCGTGTGGCTGGATGTCACATGATCAGGCAGCACATGGTCAGATGTCATGTGGTCAGGTGGTCACATGGCCATATTTCCAGGAATGGCTGCAACCAGAGTTGGCAACAGTACCCGGGAGAAAAGGCTGCTGCCCGATTGTCTGTATTTTGAGGCATCAGAGAGCAGTGTTTTTGGCCAAGTGAGAGATTTGGGGGTGGTGTGAGGGAGTAATTTGGGATGGAGGGTGAGTAAATGGTGAAACTGAGGTACCGTTTGAAGATTGAGGCAAGGCAATGAAGGGTAGGGCTTGTAGTTTGTTTCTGTGGGAGGCAGAGCGCTGAAAGAGAGGGAAAGGAAGGAGATGGTTTGGGTCAAATGTCAAGGGTCAGGAATCACATGGTCAGATCTCACATGGTGAGAAGGTCACATGATCAAACCTCCAGGAATAACTCCAACCTGGGACCAGTATCCTTGCGGGCAGCTTAACCAGTGCCTTGTGGGTGGGTTTGAACCAGTGGCCCGCCAATGGATTCAATCGGGCCCGCCAAGGCCTTGCTCTGAGGCCGAACACCGCACCTGATCCCTTGCCTGACCCAATCCCACACAAGTCGAGGGGAGGGAGCAAGAGGCAGGAGCCTTAAAGGGGCAGCAGGATGGGAGCGGGGAGACAAAGTTGCCAGAACTGAGCTCGAAAGGCTGTCAATGTATAGACTAGGAATAAAGAATGAGCGACAGGACGGTGTGCCTTGAAGTGAAGAATTAGCAAATGCCTACAGCCACACGAGTCTGAAAACGCCCGAACTCGTCTGATCATCTAGCAAAGAAACGCACACTGCTGGAGGGGCCCCAGGACACAGCAGCAGAGAGGAGAGACAAGGTGCAGAGAAAACTAGGAGGGCAAACAGCAACAGAACAGAGAATAATGTAGAAAGAGCAGCAGTTAGATGGCTGTCATCAAAGTGACAAATTATACCCTTTGTGACTGTAACTGAAGTAAACTATCCCTCCTCGTCCTTCCTGACCTGTCTGTAGCCTTTGACACGGTTGACCACTCCATCCTCCTCCAACGCCTCTCCACCGATGTCCAGCTGGGTGGGACTGCACTCGACTGGCTCCATTCTTACCTACTAATGGTAGCCAGAGAATCACCTGCAACGGCTGCTCTTCCGGCCCCTGCATTGCTAACTCTCAAGTCCCCCAAGGATTTATCCTTGGGCCCCATCCTTTTTCTCATCTAAACGCTGCCCCTCGGCGACATCATCTGTAAACACAGGGTCAGTTTCCACATGTACGCTGATGGCACCCAGCTGTACCTCACCACCACTTCTCTCGACACCTTCACGGTCTCTACATCCAGTACTGGATGAGCAGAAATATTGGGACGACTGAAGCCATTGTCTTTGGTTCCCACGTTAAAATCCGTTCCCCAGCCACCGACTCCATCCCTCTCCCTAGAATCTGCCTGAGGCTGAACTCGACTGTTTGCAATCTTGGCCTCATAGTTGACCCTGAAATGAGCTTCCAACTACATATCCGCGCCATGTATAAGATCGCCTATATCCACCTTCGTAACATCGCCCGACTCTGTTCTGACTCTGCTTATCCGCGGTGAACCCATCATCTGTGCCTTTGTTACTTCCAGACTCGACTATTCCAACGCACTCCTGGCTGGCCTCCCACATTCTACCCTATGTAAAGTTGAGGTGATCCAAAACTCTGCTGCCTGTGTTCTAACTCGCACCAAGTCCCGCTCATCCATCACCCCTGTGCTCGCTGACCTACATTGGCTCCCAGTTAAGCAATGCCTTGATTTTAAAATTCTCATCCTTGTTTTCACAGCCTCGCCCCTCCCTATCTCTGTAATCTCCTCCAGCCCCACAACCCCCTGAGATATCTGCGCTCCTCTAAATCTGGCTCTTGGGAGCGTCCCTGATTTTAATCACTCAGCCATTAGTGGCCATGCCTTCAGATGCCTGGGCCCTCGGCTCTAGAATTCCCTCCTAAACCTCTCTATCTCTCTACCTCTCTCTCCTCCTTTCAGTCGCCCCTTAAACCCTGCCTCTTTGACCAAGCTTGTGGTCATCTGCTCTAATTTCACATTATGTGGCTTGGTGTCAAATTTTGTTTTAGAACGCTCCTATGAAGTGCCTTGGGACATTTTACTACTTTAAAGGTGCTATATAAATGCAAGTTGTTGTTGTAAAAAGTAAAGTTATCTTGCAAGCTGCTGCAATGCCCGTGTGTTAATGCGACCAGTGTTACAAATAGTTTGATGAGTTCCAGGCGCAAGTTGACCAATGGGGTTATGATATAGTGGCTGTAACGGAGACCTGGCTTAAACATGGGCAGCAATGGGAATTAAACATTCCTGGCTGCAATGTAATAACATTTGTAAATCACGTGTGACCTGATGTCACGTGATCAAGCATCACATGGTCCGATCTCATGTGGTGAGATGGTCACATGACCACACCTCCAGGAATGGCTCCAACCAGAGTTGGCAACACTACCCGGGAGAAAAGGCTGCTCCCTGATTCTGTATTTTGAGGCATCAGGGAGCAGTGTTTTTGCTCAAGTGAGAGATTTGGGGAGGGGAGGGGAGGGGAGTGATTGAATGGAGAAATGAAGGTACTTTTGAAGCTTGTGGCGAGGCAATGAAGGGCTTGTAGTTTGTTTCTGTGGGAGGCAGTTAGCCTGAGAGAGAGAGAGTGGGAGATGGGGGCAGGAAAACCTAGAAATTCTGTGCTGTATGCTTCTCTGAAGATATAGGCTAGCAAAGAACAATGAGTGACAGGACTGTGTGCCTTTCAGTAAAGAGACAGCCAGTCAGCCAATGCCTCTGAGCGCACTGGTCTGAGCATGCTCAGAGGGCTGTGGGAGGGGCTGGAGTGAGCAGGTGCTGCTTGGAGCCTGATTACTGGATGGAGTTTGGGAAAAGTTGGTGATGGGTTTTTGGGTTGTTTTTTGGGAGTTTGGGACCTTTTGTTCCAGAAACAGCCGGATTGGTGCAAAGGGGCTCGGAGTGCCCGGCCCTCACAGGACAACATTCCCACAATAGATTTAATCAGAGGAGAAATTGTTGGGGGAAGGGAATAAAAAGCCCAAGGATTGGGGCCAGGACTCCAGGAGGTTTGGGAAGAGGAACGCGGTGGTGGTTCAGTGCGATGATAAGGGGACACAAGCTTGGGATATTATCCAGGCTGTGCACGGGGACTGCGGCGAGGGAAGCTGCTTTGCCGGCCCACCAAAGCTCAACGTTGGGTTTGAGGTGACGGGCAGTGGCCCAGAGGAGGTGGAAAGACTTTTACTGAGTTTGAAGGTTGGAGATAAGTTCTTGGATGTATCTCTGCTGTATTCTGAAGAGGTGCTGGTCTCATTCTTAAACCTACCCGTTTATGTTGAGGTCGATGTGCTCATAAATGAATTGGAGTCGTGAGACATTAAAATCTGCTGGGTAATAGAGAGGAGATATTATCCAGGAAGGTGGGTAGCCGATGGAACCCGTTATGTGAAGGTGCGGTTCCCAGAGTGGGTGAGGTTGCTGCCGTACAGCATGGAATTCGAGACAATGGAAGGAGTGCAGTACTTCCTGGTCCTGCACGGTAACCAGGTGAGATCAGTGATTGGGGAGCGAGTCAATGGTGACACTAAGATACTTTTGAAACCTGAGGCAAGGCAATGAAGGGTAGGGATTGTTTCTGTGGAAGGCATAGCACCGAGAGAGAAAGAGAGTGAGTGGGGAAGGGAGTGTTTGGGTCAGATGTCATGTGGTGAGAATGTTGTGACATGAGGTTATGATAGAGTGGCTATCACGGAGACTTGGCTTAAAAATGGACAGGAATGGGAATTAAACACTACCCGGGAGATAAGACCGCTCCCCGATTGTCTGTTTTGAGGCATCAGAGAGCAGCGTTTTTGCCCAAGTGAGAGGTTTGGGTGTCAAGCGGGTGAAACTATGGTCGTTTTGTAGCTTAATGAAAGGCAATGAAGGGCGGGGCTTGCAGTTTGTTTGTGTGGAAGCATCACAGAAATATTGGCCCCAAGTTTCCACATGATTTGCTCCTGATTTTTAGGAGCAACTGGTGTAGAACGGAGTATCTTAGAAATCGGAATTCTCCACATTTAGTTTTCTGCAGTTCCAGTCAAGTAGAACAGTTTCACTTTGGAACAGAATTTTTTTTTCAAAAGGGGGCGTGTCTGGCCACTGACGCCTGATTTGAAAGTTTCCACAGTGAAAACGTACTCCAAACTAACTTAGAATGGAGCAAGTGAAGATTTTTGTACGCTTGAAAAAACCATGTCTACACTTTAAAAAATAAGGCGCAGGTTACAAATTAGGCATCGGGAACGAGGTGGGGCGGGGGGGTGGAGGGAAGTCATTAAATTCTACAATCAATCCTTAGTTATACTTATACAAATATTATACAAATAAATCCAACCTGAATTAAAATTTATAAGCAAAGAAAAGATTAAATAAACCATGTTCCTACCTGTGTGAAAGTGCTTCAGGCAGGCCTTTCAGGCAGCGGTGTGGCGTCAGTGTCTCGACGGAAGCTGCAGGCAGCAAGCAGCCTTCGAGCTGAGCTGCGGTGCTTGAGGCAGGCCTTCATTCCCCGCGAAGATGCAGCACCCGGACGGACTTGAGGCCATTCGGCCATGGGATTGCAGCGGCGTCAGTGGCTGGCCGGCAGCCAAAGATACAGCAGCAGCCTTCGAGCTGTGAGGGGGACTGAGGCCATTTGGACAGGGCGAGGCAGCCACATGGACAGTTTTATATTTAAATTTGCAGAATGGGTGCTGCATTGTCAACACCACATATTATGCAATGGTTTGATCCATTGCAAAGTTGAATTGGCACTCTTATTTCTCCAAACACACAGTCCTTAATTTGCAGGCACCGGTTCTGCAAGTTTAGCAGTGAAAAGCTGAACTCACTGATTTCAGCAGGTGATTTATTCAGCAGTGCTGCTAAAAGCACTCCCTCACACACAGAAATATCAAGAAAATTAAAATGCAAGCCTTTGCAGGGGTCCAAGAAACAAATCTTCACTTTTTCTGCAGCACTTTTAAAAATGGCCGAGTGCCAATGTTTACTTCAGACTGCGCGAACGCTCCAACGCGCACGCGCAGAGTTGCTGGCACCAAGAAGCCTCATTTCAATTGTACCCGCCCCCTCCTACTTACAAAATCGGCGCGAGTGGTAGGCTCCGCCCCCTGTGTACCGCGCCAAGCAGACATCGAGCTCCAAGGAGCTCGAGAATACCGCACTTTTTTTCCGGCGCCGTTTTCGGCACGAAAAACAGGCGCCCAGCTCTGAGGTGCGCCTTTTTCGCCACGTGTGGAAACTTGGGGCCATAGAAATGTACATCGTAGAAGGAGGCCATTTGGCCCATCGTATCTGTGCTGGCCGAAAAAGAGCTGATCAGCCTAATCCCACTTTCCAGCACTAGGTCTGTAGCCCTGTAGGTTGCGGCACTTCAAGTACTTTTTAAATGCGATGAGGGGTTCTGCCTCTGCCACCCTTTCAGGCAGTGAGTTCCAGACCCCCAGCAGTCTCTGTGTGAAAATAGTCCTCCTCTAATCTTCTACCATTTGCTTCTAATCTATGACCCCTAGTTATTGTCCCCTCAAAGGGAAATAGGTCCTTCTTATCCACTCTATCCAGGCCCCTCATAATTTTATGCACCTGAATTAAGTCTCCTCTCAGCCTCCTCTATTTCCATGAAATCTTCCGCAGTCGATCCAATCTTTCCTCATCACTAAAATTCTCCAATCCAGGCAACAGCCTCTGTACCCTCTCTGGTGAACACACATTTTCCTGTAATGTGGTGACCAGAACTGCACGCAGTACTCCAGTTATAGCCTAACTTGGGTTTTATACAGATCAAGCATAACCTCCCTGTTCTTGCATTACGTGCTCTGGATAATAAAGGCAACTATCTCATATGCCTTCTTAACCATCTTATATACCCATCCTGCTAACTTGAGGGATCTGTGGACATGCACTTCAAGGTCCCTCTGGCCCTGTACACTTCTCAGTGTCCTACCATTTATTGAGTATTCCCTTGTCTTCTTAGCCCTCCCCAAATGCATGACCTCATGCATCACTGGATTGGATTCCATTTGCCACTTTTCTACCCACCTGACCAGTCCATTGATATCTTCCTGCAGTCGACAGCTTTCTTCCTCATTATCAGCCACACGGCCAATGTTTGTATCATCTGTGAACTTCTGAATTATGCCCCTACGTTGAAGTCCAAATCCTTAAAATATACGAAAAAAAAGCAAGGAACCTGGTACTGAGCCTTGCAGAACTCCACTGGAAACAGTCTTCCTGTTAAAGTAACACCCATCGACCATTACCCTTGGCTTCCTGCCACTGAGCCAATTATGGATCCAGGGTGCCACTTTCCCTTGGATCCCATGGGCTTTTACTGATCTTACTTGTCTTCCATGTGGGACCTTGTCAAAAGCCTTGCTCAAATCCATGTAGACCACATCAAAGGTGCTGCCCTCATCGGCCCCCTCAAAAAATGGAGTCAAGTGGGTCAGACACAACCTTCCCTGAACAAATCCCTCCTGACTGTCCTTGCTTAATGCGAAGGTTTCTAAGTGCTGATTAATATTGTGCATCAGAATTTTTTCCAAAAAATTTGGTGACCCTTGAGGTTAAGCTGACTGGCCTGTAATTATTTGGACTATCCCATTCTCCCTTTTTAAAGGAAGGCAGCGAGCGAAGAGAGTATGGTGGTGGGAGGGGGGGGAAGAAAAATAAAGAAATATGAATGCATCTGTGATTTCTGATTTTATGAATGTTTAAACAAGTGAAAAGAATGACTGACAGGACGGTGTACGTTTAAGTGAAGAAAAAGCCAGTCAGCTGATGCTTACGGCCACACTAGTCTGAAAATGCCCAATCTCAGAAACTAAGCAGAGTCAGGCCTGGTTAGTACTTGGATGGGAAACCACCTGGGAATACCAGGTGCAGTAGGGTTTTGCTGCCGCCACAGGCTGCTCACAGCCCCACACACTCACACTGCCGTTAATCAATCCACATCCTTTCTGCTGCTTGCTCCCGCACTCTCTCTCTCTCTCTCTCTCTCTCTGTTTCCTTTCACCATTTCTTTGCTGCACATTCTCCTGTTGCTACGCAAACACAAGGGAGTCGACACACGGGGAAAAGCAGATGAGATTAAGTTAGCAAAGAAACACACACTGCTGGAGGGACCCTAGGACACAGCAGCAGAGAGGAGAGACAAGGTGCCGAGAAAACTAGGAGGGACAAACAGCAACAGAACAGAGAATAATGTAGAAAGAGCAGCAATTAGATGGCTCTTATCAAAGTGACAAATTATATGCTTTGTGACTGTAACTGAGGTAAACTATCCCTCCTCGGCCTTCCTGACCTGTCTGCAACCTTTGACACGGTTGACCACTCCATCCTCCTCCAACGCCTCTCCACCGATGTCCAGCTGGGTGGGACTGCACTCGACTGGCTCCATTCTTATCTACTAATGGTAGCCAGAGAATCACCTGCAACGGCTGCTCTTCCGGCCCCTGCATTGTTAACTCTCAAGTCCCCCAAGGATTTATCCTTGGGCCCATTCTTTTTCTCATCTAAACGCTACCCCTCGGCGACTTCATCCGAAAAAACAGGGTCAGTTTCCACATGTACGCTGATGGCACCCAGCTCTACCTTCTCTCGACACCTTCACGGTCTCTACATCCAGTCGTGGATGAACAGAAATATTGGGACGACTGAAGCTATTGTCTTTGGTTCCCACGTTAAAATCCGTTCCCCAGCCAGCGACTCCATCCCTCTCCCTAGAATCTGCCTGAGCCTGGAGTCGACTGGTCGCAATCTTGGCCTCATAGTTCACCCTGAAATGAGCTTCCAACCACATATCCGCAGCATATCTAAGATCGCCTATTTCCACCTTCGTAACATCTCCCGACCCTATTCAAACTCGGCTCATCTGCGGTGAACCCATCATCTGTGCCTTTGTTACCTCCAGACATGACTATTCCAACACACTCCTGGCTGGCCTCCACATTCTATGTTCAGGTCATCCAAAACTCTGCTGCCTGTGTCCTAACTCGCACCAAGTCCCGCTCACCCATCACCCCTGTGCTCGCTGACCTACATTGGCTCCCAGTTAAGTAACGCTTTTACTTTAAAATTCTCATTCTTGTTTTCAAATCCTTCCATGGCCTCACCCCTCCCTATCTCTGTAATCTCCTCCAGCCCCACAACCCCCTGAGATATCTGCGCTCCTCTAAATCTGGCTCTTGGGAGCGTCCCTGATTTTAATCACTCAGCCATTGGTGGTCATGCCTTCAACTGCCTGGGCCCTCAGCTCTGGAATTCCCTCCCTAAACCTCTCTGCCTCTCTACCTCTCTACCTCTCTCTCATCCTTTTCGTTGCCCCTTAAACCCTACCTCTTTGACCAAGCTTATGGTCATCTGCTCTAACTTCTCATTATGTGGCTTGGTGTCAAATTTTGTTTTATAACGCTCCTATGAAGTGCCTTGGGACATTTTACTGCTTTAAAGGTGCGATATAAATGCAAGTTGTTGTTATAAAAAGCAAAGCTATCTTGCATGTTGTTGCAATGCCCGTGTGTTAATGCGACCAGTGTTACAAATAGTTTGATGAGTTGCAGGCGCAAGTTGCCCAATGGGGTTATGATATAGTGGCTGTAACAGAGACCTGGCCTAAACACGGACAGAAATGGGAATTAAACATTCCTGGCTGCAATGTAATTGTAGTGTCCCTGCACCTTACTACAAACTCACACGAGGCATAGATATATCAGACACGGTCACTCTGTGACCTTCACCTTTATTGCCAGTACGAAGGAGTGCTGACCCTGGGTGGGACCGCCCCTTTTATGCCTGGAAACCCAGCTGAGGAGTATCTCCCACAAGTTCACCCCTCTATGGTCAATGTGTGCATTTCTAGGGTACAGGTACAATGTACATGAGTTACAGTTACATGACTATGTCATTGCAAGATGGTTAAATACATGACATCACCTTCCCCCTTAAGACTTTTTGTTTCAGAGGTTAAGTCTGTCAGGTGGTCAACGCTCTCTCGTGGAGCGCCGCAGTTGTGGCTCTGGTGGCTGAGCCTCGGCACGCGTCTCTGTCACTTGAGGTGGTTCCGGCCTCTCCGGGCTGGCCGCAGGGACTGTGCATGCTGAGGGCTGTCTATGTTGCTCGTCCGCTGGCAGTGGTGTGGGTGCCATCTCATGCCCTTCTTCAGGTTCCTCCGTGTCTACGCTGAACCTTTTCTTTACTTGGTCCAAGTGTTTGCGGCATATCTGCCCATTGTTTAGTCGGACCACCTTCTTTGCCAATTACGGTGCTCTCAAGCCACTTGGGTCCTAAAGCATGATTAAGAACAAATACCGGGCCATCTATTTTTATACACCTCCCCCTTGAGTTTCGATCATGGAGCTCGGTTTGGGACTGGCGTTTGCCCTCAACAATGTCTGCCAGGTCTGGGTGAATGAGGGACAGCCGCGTCTTGAGCATGCGTTTCATGAGGAAGTCCGCCGGTGGGACTCCCGTGAGCGAGTGCAGCCGGTACCTGCAGGCCAGCAGGAGGCACGATAGGTGGTACTGAAGGGAGGGTCCTTGGATGCGTAGCATGCCCTGTTTTATGACTTGGACCGCACGTTCCGCTTGGCCATAGGAAGCCGGCTTGAACGGCGCCGTCCGGACGTGCTTAATACCATTGCCCGAGATAAACTCCTGGAATTCATGGCTGGTGCAACACGGGCCATTGTCGCTGACCAGGATGTCCGGCAAGCCATGGATCATAAAAACAGTACGCAGACTCTCCACAGTGATGGATGTCGTGCACGAGTTCAATATGATGCACTCGATCCACTTCGAGTATGCATCGACAACGGTCAGGAACATTTTCCCCATGAACGGGCCCGCATCGTCTACGTGAATACGTGGCCATGGTCTGGTGGGCCAGGTCCACGGGTTGAGTGGGGCCTCCCTGGGGGAGCGGCCAGCTGGGCACATGTCATGCACTTGCGAACCCAGCGTTCCAGGTCTGAGTCAATCCCCAGCCACCATACATGTGACCGGGCAATGGCCTTCATTAACACGATGACAGGGTGCTCGCTGTGGAGTTCCCTGATGAACGCTTCCCTTCCTTTCTTGGGCATGACTACCTGGCTGCCCCATCGCAAAGCTCATCCATCCGTCTCTGGGATGGTCTGACTTCCTCGGGGCACGCCCTGTGTGCGGGCGCCCAATCCCCAGTCAGGACACATTTCTTTATCATGGATAGGAGGGGGTCCCTGTTGGTCCAGAGTTTAATCTGGCGGGCTGTGATGGGGGAGCCCGCAGTGTCAAAAGCCTCAACGGCCATGACCATCTCGGCACTCTGCTCCGACGCCCCCTCGGTGGTGGTCAGTGGGAGCCTGCTGAGCACGTCAACGCAATATTCGGTGCCTCGCTGGTGCCGTATGGTGCAGTCATACGCAGCCAGCGTGAGGGCCCAGCGCTGTATGCGAGCTGACACATTGGCATTGACAGCCTTGCTGTCGGACATGTTAATGGCTTGTGGTCCGTCTCTAGCTCGAACTGCCTACCAAAAAGGTACTGGTGCATCTTTTTCACACTGTAAGCACACGCGAGTGCTTCCTTCTCGACCATGCCGTATCCACGCTCTGCCTGGGAGAGTGACCTGGAGGCGTAAGCCACCGGTTGGAGTCGGCCGTCATCGTTACCCTGCTGCAACACACACCCAACCCCATAGGATGACGCATCGCATGTGAAGACCAGTTTTTTCCAGGGGTCATACAAATTCAACAGTTTGTTGGAACACAGCAGGTTCCTCGCCTTATTGAAAGCCCATTCTTGACAGTCCCCCCAAAACCATTCACAACCTTTACGCAGGAGCATGTGTAACGGCTCCAACAATGTGATTAAGTTCGGCAGAAACTTCCCAAAACAGTTCAAAAGTCCCAGGAATGATTGCAACTCCGATGTGTTGCCGGGCCTGGGTGCCCGGTGGATCGCCTCCGTTTTTGATTCAGTGGGCCGGATCCCGTCTGCGGCAACTCTCCTGCCCAAAAACTCGATCTCAAGGGCCAAAAACACACACTTGGCCTTTTTCAGCCGCAAGCCAACCCGATCCAATCGGCGTAGCACCTCCTCCAGGTTGTGGAGGTGTTCTCCGGTGTCTCGACCCATTATGAGAATGTCGTCTTGGAATACGATCGTTCCAGGAATGGATTTGAGCAAGCTTTCCATGTTTCTCTGAAAGCTGGCTGCTGCTGAACGAATGCCAAACGGAGACCTGTTGTAGACAAATAATCCCTTGTGTGTCGTGATGGTGGCCAGAAGCTCGGATTCTTCAGCCAGTTCCTGAGTCATGTCGGCCGAAGTGAGGTCCAACTTCGTGAACAGCTTGCCACCTGCCAGAGTGGCAAAAATGTCCTCCGCTCTCGGAAACGGGTATTGGTCTTGCAACGATACTCAGTTGATGGTGGCTTTGTAGTCACCACAAATCCTAATCGAGCCATCTGCTTTGAGGATGGGAACGATGGGACTTGCCCAGTCGCTGAATTCAACGGCCGAAATTATGCCCTCTCTAAGCAGCCTGTCCAGTTCACATTCAATTTTTTCACGCATCACATACGGCACCACTCTGGCTTTGTGGTGCACTGGTCTGGCGTCTGGAGTGATGCGTATCACTACTTTAGTGCCCTTGAACGTTCCGACACCAGGTTGAAACAGTGACCCGAATTTTTGCAGGACCTGTGAGCATGAACTTCACTCCACGGATGAAATGGCGTGCACATCCCTCCATTTCCAATTCATCTCAGCTAGCCAACTCCTCCCTAAAAGCGCGGGACCATTTCCCGGAACAATCCAGAGTGGCCGTCGGTTCTGTAATCCATTATGTGTTACCACCAAGTTTGCACTACCCAGCACTGGGATGATTTCTTTGGTGTACATCCGTAGCTGTGTCTCAATGCGTTCCATTTTGGGCCTGCTTGCTCTGTGTGGCCATAGTCTCTCAAATTGTTGCGCGCTCATGAGTGACTGGCTAGCTCCCGTATCCAGCTCCATGTGTACCGAGATGCCATTCAGTAAGACTTTCATCATCATGGGTGGCGTTTTAGTGTATGAGCTGTAGACATCAGCCACATGAACTTCAGCATCTATGGCTTTACCCCAGGCCTCATCCTGCATTGCAGACCCCTCGTCTGGTTCCTCTGCCTCGCAGATTAGCCTCGCTACTGCCTTTTTGCACATCCTGGCCAAGTGTCCACTGACATTACAAATCCGACAGGTATATTGCTGGAACCTGTAGCTTTTCGCAGTGTGTCTACTCCCACACCTCCAACATGAGCTGAGATTGAGATTGCTGTTAACAAAATGACTATTACCAGGCATTCCTATCGGATTACCCATTTGACTGTTTCGAAGCACTCTGATGGTGGGTGTTAATGATCCCATCGCGGGACGCATTGTTCCTCGAGATGGCGTGAATTGACGATCCCCTTTCCATTGTCCTTGTTGCAGGCCCACCTTAGAGCCTGTTGCTGACTGGGCCACGTTTGGACCAGGGCTGCGCGTGTAAATTAGCTTGGTCTCCTCTTCCCCTGCCAAAAAGGCCTGAGCTATCAATGCCACCCCTTCTGAAGTCAAGTCCTTCGTCTTTTTGAGCTTCCTGAAAATGTCGGCACGATTAATGCCCTCGATGAAAAAGTCTCTTAACAGCTCCCCGCTGCAGGCATCGGAGAACTTACAGAGACTGACCATGCGCTGCAGTTCCGCCACGAAGTCCGAGACGTTTTGTCCCTCCCGATGCCAGTGAGAGTAGAACCGGTGCCAGGCCATGTGTACGCTACTCGCTGGCTTTTGATGCTCACTAATCAGCTGGCTGAGCTCTTCAAAGGACTTGTCCGCCGGCTTTTGGGGTGCGAGCAGGTCTTTCATCAGTGCATATGTCTGTGGTTAGTAGATGCGCCCCCCGCTTGTCAGCCGCTGTCTCTTCCAGCCAGTCCTTTGTGACAAAGCACTACTGGAGTCTTTCCATGAAGTCGTCCCAGTCCTCATCCACACAGTAACATTCCTCTGTGCCACCGGTGGCCATCCTCGTGGTTCGGTGATTCCCGTTTCTCGTCGCCAAATGTAGTGTCCCTGCACCTTACTACAAACTCACACGAGGCATAGATATATCAGACACGGTCACTCTGTGACCTTCACCTTTATTGCCAGGACCAAGGAGTGCTGACCCTGGGTGGGACCTCCCCTTTTATCGCTGGAAACCCAGGTGAGGAGTGTCTCCCGCAAGTTGAACCCCTGTGGTCAGGATGTGCATTTCTCGGGTACAGGTACAGTGTGCATGACTTACAGTTACATGACTATGTCATTGCAAGATGGTTAACTACATGACAGTAATAACATTTGTAAATCACATGTGACCAGATGTCATGTGATCAGGCATCACATGGTCAGATATCATGTGGTGAGATGGTCACATGACCACACCTCCAGGAATGGCTCCAACCAGAGTTGGCAACACTACCCGGGAGAAAAGGCTGCTCCCTGATTCTGTATTTTGAGGCATCAGGGAGCAGTGTTTTTGCCCAAGTGAGAGATTTGGGGAGGGGAGGGGAGGGGAGTGATTGAATGGAGAAACAAAGGTACTTTTGAAGCTTGTGGCGAGGCAATGAAGGGCTTGTAGTTTGTTTCTGTGGGAGGCAGTGAGCCTGAGAGAGAGAGAGAGTGGGAGATGGGGGCAGGAACACCGAGAAATTCTGTGCTGTTTGCTTCTATGAATATATAGGCTAGCAAAGAACAATGAGCGACAGGACAGGACTGTTTCAGTAAAGAGACAGCCAGTCAGCCAATGCCTCTTAGCGCACTGGTCTGAGCATGCTCAGAGGGCTGTGGGAGGGGCTGGAGTGAGCAGGTGCTGCTTGGAGCCTGATTACTGGAGGGAGTTTGGGAAAAGTTGGTGATGGGTTTTTGGGTTGTTTTTTGGGAGTTTGGGGCCTTTTGTTCCAGAAACAGCCGGATTGGTGCAGAGGGGCTCGGAGTGCCCGGACCCTCACAGGACAATATTCCCAGAATAGATTTAATCAGGGGAGAAATTGTTGGGGGAAGGGAATAAAAGGCCCAAGGATTGGGGCCGGGACTCCAGGAGGTTTGGGAAGGGGAACACGGTGGTGGTTCAGTGTGATGATAAGGGGACACAAGCTTGGGATATTATCCAGGCTGTGCACGGGGACTGCGGCGAGGGAAGCTGCTTTGCCGGCCCACCAAAGCTCAACGTTGGGTTTGAAGTGACGGGCAGTGGCCCAGAGGAGGTGGAAAGACTTTTACTGAGTTTGAAGGTTGGAGATAAGTTCTTGGATGTATCTCTGTTGTATTCTGAAGAGGTGCTGGTCTCATTCTTAAACCTACCCGTTTATATTGAGGTCGATGTACTAATGAATGAATTGGAGTCATGGGAGATTAAAATCTGCTGGGTAATGGAGAGGAGATATTATCCAGGAAGGTGGGTAGCCGATGGAACCCGTTATGTGAAGGTGCGGTTCCCAGAGGGGGTGAGGTTGCTGCCGTATAGCATGGAATTCAAGACAATTGAAGGAGTGCAGTACTTCCTGGTCCTGCACGGTAACCAGGTAAGGTGAGTGATTGGGGAGCGAGTAAATGGTGACACTAAGTTACTCTTGAAACCTGAGGCAAGGCAATGAAGGGTAGGGATTGTTTCTGTGGAAGGCATAGCACCGAGAGAGAAAGAGAGTGAGTGGAGAAGTGAGTGCTCAGGTCAGATGTCATGTGGTGGGAATGTTGTGACATGGGGTTATGATCGAGTGGCTATCATGGAGACCTGGCTTAAAAATGGACGGGAATGGGAATTAAACATTCCTGGCTACAATGTAATAACATTTGTAGAGGTCGTGTGACCGGGTGTCACGTGATCAGGCAGCACATGGTCAGATGTCATCTGGCGAGATGATCACATGACCACACCTCCAGGAATGTTTTCAGTCAGAGTTGGCAACACTACCCGGGAGATAAGACCGCTCCCCGATTGTCTGTTTTGAGGCATCAGAGAGCAGCGTTTTTGCTCAAGTGAGAGGTTTGGGTGTTGAGCGGGAGAAACTATGGTCATTTTGTGGCTTAATGCAAGGCAATGAAGGGCGGGGCTTGCAGTTTGTTTGTGTGGAAGCATGACAGAAATATAGAAATGTACATCGCAGAAGGAGGCCATTCGGCCCATCGTATCTGTGCTGATCAGCCTAATCCCATTTTCCAGCACTCGGTCCGTAGCCCTGTAGGTTACGGCACTTCAAGTACTTTTTAAATGTGATGAGGGGTTCTGCCTCTACCACCCTTTCAGGCAGTGAGTTCCAGACCCCCAGCAGCCTCGAATAATTTGGCGACCCTTGAGATTAAGCTGAATGGCCTGTAATTATTTGGACTATCTGATTCTCCCTTTTTAAAGGAAGGCAGAGAGCAAAGAGAGTCTGGTGGTGGGTGGGGGGAGGAAGGAAGAAAAACAAAAAAATATGAATGTATCTGTGCTGTCTGATTTTATAATTATACAGACGAGTGAAAAAAAAATGAGTGACAGGACTGTGTGCGTTTTAAGTGAAGAGAAAGCCAGTTGGTAAATTCCTACAGCCACACTAGTCTGAAAATGCCTGATCTTGTCAGATTTTGGAAGCTAAGCAGAGTCAGGCCTGGTTAGTACTTGAATGGGAGACCGCCTGGCAATACCAGGTGTAGTTAGGCTTTTGCTGCCAATGTTGATTTCTGAGTTCTTTTCCTTCAATCTGGTTCAGTGAAATCACTGAGTCGAATACCGATTGTGCTTTAAACAAAGCAGTCTTTATTTCTCACCGGTCGAGACTCATCAGACAGAAGGGGTACTCTCTTGATAGAGCGTACACACTTCCTACGGACAAGGAAGTTTACATTGTGAAGGCACACAGTTATACATTTTTTGGTACAAGATAACAAGATACAATTAGAGTGACATCCTAGTTCATCCTATCCCTTTTGATCCCTCCTTTCCTTTGTCCACTCATGAGCCGACATCTATATGAGCTGTTTTTACTGAAGCTCATGCATTGTTTCTAAATGTTACAATTTTACTGGCATGACTACTAACTTAGACCTTGCAATTCTGCTAATTGTGCTGATGTTGTATTTTCATATTTTCATATATCCATTTCATGTTACAATTTATACTGGCATTGTGCTGATGTTGTATTATTTGCAATCTGACATTCTCTTAGTTATTTTTCAATGGCTTATACATTTTCATATATCCAGTTCACTTCACTGTCTTTATTTCCATATATCCAGTTCACATATCCACACCACCACAGGCTGCTCACAGCCCCGCACACACACACTGCCGTTAATCAATCCACATCCTTTGTGCTGCTCGCTCCCACACTCTCTCTCTGTCTCTCTCTCGTTTCTTTGCTACACATTCTCCTGCTGCTACACATTCTCCTGCTGCTACACATTCTCCTGCTGCTACACAAATGCAAGGGGGTCGAGACACAGGGGAAAAAAGCCGAAGGCAGTCCCTTGAAATTGAGGAGACGAAGTTGCCAGAACTGAGCTAGAAAGGCTCTCAATGTATATATTGTGTTCCTAACACAGATGAGACTGCGCACAGGGAGGTTAAAGAAACAGTGACCTCAGTCTTTATTAAGACACTCCAGAGTGACGAACAGGTCTTAGGGGCCACCTTATATACAGTGCTCCCAAGGGATGCGGGGATCCCTTGGGAATTCAGGGGATGCGCTCCCTGGTGGCGGAACATGGCAGTGCACGCTTTACAGATAGATAACATCACTCCCCCGCCAAAGTCAAAGTGAAAACTACTTACAAGGTGAGGTGGTCGGGAGCCTTTCTTTCCCTGGTGGACCGCCCTCGGTATAAATGTCTGTTCTGATGTGTTGGCTGTGCCCTCGCTGGGCTGGCATGTTGTTGGCCCTTCAGGGCTGCTGGGTGAGCCTGGCCTTACTGGGCTGTTGGACGTGATGGCTTTGATTTCCTGGTCCAGGGTGGTGTCGTTGATCCTTTGGGTGTGTGTTATGGGCTCGAAAAAGGTGGTGTCTGCTGTGGGTTGTTCAGGGCAGTCTGTGAACCACAGCCTCGTTTGGTCCAGGTGCTTTCTGCAAATTTGTCCATTGTCTAGTTTGACTACAAACACCCTACTCCTTTCTTTAGCTATCACCGTGCCCAAGATCCACTTGGGACCATGTCCATAGTTTAGCACATACACAGATTCATTCAGATCAATTTCCCGTGATACAGTGGCGCGACCATCGTTTACATTTTGTTGCTGCCACCTGCTTTCGACTTGATCATGCAGGTTGGGGTGAACCAGCGAGAGTCTGGTTTTAAGTGTCGTTTTCATGAGTAGCTCAGCCGGGGGCACCCCTGTGAGCGAGTGGGGTCTCGTGCGGTAGCTGAGCAGTACTCGGGACAGGCGGGTTTGGAGTGAGCCTTCTGTGACTCACTAAAAGCTCTGTTTGATGGTTTGTACTGCCCGCTCTGCCTGCCCATTGGAGGCTGGTTTAAACGGGGCCGAGGTGACATGTTTGATCCCATTGAGGGTCATGAATTCTTTAAATTCGGCACTGGTGAAACATGGCTCATTGTCACTGATCAGTATTTCAGGCAGGCCGTGGGTGGCAAACATGGCCCTTAGGCTTTCAATGGTGGCAGTGGCGGTGCTTCCCGACATTATTTCACATTCAATCCATTTTGAAAAAACATCCACCACCACCAGAAACATTTTACCGAGAAATAGGCCCGCATAATTGACATGGATCCTCGACCATGGTCTGCAGGGCCAGGACCACAAACTTAGTGGTGCCTCAACTGAGCACACACGCTGCATTGCCGCACACAGGACTCTAAGTCAGAGTTGATACCGGGCCACCACACGTGGGATCTAGCTATCGCTTTCATCATTACTGTACCCGGGTGTGTGCTGTGGAGATCTGAGATGAACATCTCCCTGCCGTTTTTGGGTAGCACTACGCGGTTACCCCACAACAGGCAGTCTGCCTGAATGGACAGCTCATCCCTTCGCCGCTGGAACAGTTTGATTCGCTCTCGCATTTCAACGGGGATGCTGGCCCAACTCCCATGCAATACACAGTTTTTTACGAGGGACAGCCGAAGATCTTGGCTGGTCCAAGTCCTAATCTGCCAGGCCGTGACAAGTGATTTATCATTTTCAAACGCTTCCATGATCATCAACAAGTCTGCGGGCTGCGCCACCATCAACAAGTTTGCAGGCTGCACCATTTCCACCCCCGTGGTGGGCAATGGTAGCCGACTGAGAGCATCCGCACAGTTCTCGTTGCCTGGCCTGTGGCGGATGGTGTAGTTATACGCTGATAGCGCGAGTGCTCACCTTTGTATGCGGGCTGAGCCATTAGTATTTATCCCCTTGTTTTCAGCGAACAGGGATATAAGGGACTTGTGATCGCTTTCCAGCTCAAATTTGAGGCCAAACAGGTACTGATGCATTTTCTTTACCCCGAACACACACGCTAATGCCTCTTTCTCAATCATGCTGGAGGCCCTCTCGGCCTTAGACAAGCTCCTGGAAGCATCGGCGACAGGTTGCAACTTCCCCGCAACGTTAGCTTGCTGTAATACACACCCAACTCCGTACGATGATGTACCACATGCTAGCATGAATCTTTTACACG